>NC_142946.1:16879544-16929544 GCF_046866305.1 Octopus bimaculoides | reverse complement strand
GGAGGCTTCATCGGTAATAGTAATATGTCACTGAAATGACGGTGAAAAAAATTCTGATGTTTTGATTGAAATAATTCTTTTAATTGTTAATACCTTAGACTATACTCTTAATTGCAATAAATTGTAGTGTGCTAAATCGGAATTATATGTTATCAGGGAAGGCGTAATGTCTATATTATTCGTAAGACAGTCGACTGTGAAGTAAATATTATTTAAAATTGTATATTTATAAATCACTCAGTGTTTTAGTATTTTTAAGAAGACCATATTATAAAGTCGTGCACAAGAAATGTAGCCCTCAAGTACAGTGGCCGGCGAACAGCGGTAAATTACCTTAAAGGGGGTAAAAAGGAAATTCTTGGGCATAATGAATACTATGTCCAATGTAATGGACGTGTAAATAGATTCATATAAACAGATTCAATGAAATAAACAGATTCAATGAAATAAACAGATTCAATGAAATAAACAGATTCAATAAACCTTTTGAATTCAAATAATCTATTATTTTCTTCTTTTCAAATCAAGGGGGTAACGTCGGCGTAATTAAATATATTCTGGGGTAAATAGTTAAAAATTTCCCCTAATTCTGCTCCAGTTGAATTCATATACAATCCATTGTATATGGTTTGTGGTTCCATTCATTCAGCTAGTAGATTTTAACTACATGGTTGCGAAGCAATATTCTTGTATTTCGTCTACGCATTTCGGTACCTGACGACTTAATGGTGCACAGTGATAGATGTCTTGAGATATATATATTCTAATCCTAAGGAAACTCTAACAGATGACATTAAGAAAGTTTCCAACTTACCAAGAATTTTGGCTAATCACTCTGCAGAACAAATGGGCAATTCTGATGGTCAGTAAACATACACATGTGCATGAAAATCAATAGGTTATGGAGAAAGAGCGACTACGTGGATGCGATTTTGGCGTGGGTTAGCTCATCAATCTTTCAATGAATCATTTAGGCAAATGTCGCTTTAAATCGGAGCACATTATGATATCGTATTATGTAGTTATCATTATTACTATACAAAGATACATAAAAATATGCATATATATATATACATGCATATACGTGTATATGTATGTTTGCGTGCGTGTAATCTTACCCTATATTATTATTATTAAAATTATAAGTCACTCCATGTGTGTGTATATATATATACACACATATACATATATATATATATATATATATATATATATATATATATATATACATACACCTACATACAGATATACAAATATATATACAAATATACACATATACACATACTTGTATGTCTGTTTGTATATGTATATACATACACATGTACATACGTACGCATATATATATATGGGAGGTCGTTAGAAGTCTGTATATGTATGTATATAGCAAATATATATATTTTTTCTTTCAGGTATTTCTAGGAGTGTGCTTAATGTGCATGTTGTGAATCTAAAAACTTCGGATGTTTGTATAGCAACTATGTATACAATACGGATTATATATATATATGTATATATATATATATATATATATATGCGTATCTGCACCGGTATGTTTGTAGAGTGGTGAATTATGTTCTTAGAGATGAATAAATTTCTATAACTTTACTAATTTTCACCAACTTTGATCTCACAATCTTGGCATTTAATAGATTTCTACCAACATGTTTGAGAATATTGTGATACGCATCTAGTTACGCATTGCTTCTGATCAAAGATTTCTTTCATCTTGATTCACTGAAGAATCTATCGATAGTCTCATTTCAAAGCCCGGTGTGAATTTACTCATTTACTCTATATATGCACACTTAACATATCGCTTAATACTACTGGATTGTTTTCTAACTCAGCGAACACTCATTCTTGAAATGCAACGGCTTTACATACAATTAACATTATGCCTTTGATACAGTGCAAAGAGATGGTGACGTGAAGTTAATACTAATAATGGGATATAATCACTTAGAATATGAGTAGATTAGTGCTTTTCTGCTTTGGTAAGATTCAATAGAGTAAAAGTAGAAAAGGACAAACAAATCAATGAAGGGTGTGTTCAACCGTCTCTTCTGCGCTTTGAATGACTTTGGCAAAAGCTTTAGGTATTCCTCCAGATCATAGCACTTTGATACAACACAATTTATGTTTTATAATAATAAATGTATTTACGAGAGTCTTAAAGGCGACACACCGTATAATATCGACGAAAACACAATGTTGATCATATCCTTCATTGTACCTCACGTGTGTGTGTATGTACGTGTGTATATACGTGTGTATGTATGTGCGTACATACATACATATATATATATATATATATATATATATATATATATATATATATATATATATATACAGAGAGAGAAGAAATATGTATGTATGAACTTATGTATGTGCGTTTATATATATATATATATATATATATATATATATATATACATATATATATATATATATATATATATACATATGCGTACACATACACTTTTAGACACACGTACACATACACACACCCACGCACACACAAATACACACACACACATATATATATGTCTGTATGTAAATGTTACACGTTATATATTTTATGTTATTATTTTTTAAAATATAATTTATACTTTCTTTCGCTGTTCTGTCATCATAAAATCATGCTGTTTTGCTATGCTATCGCGAGAAGATTAATCTATAAAGCATGACTTGAAATCGCTGAGAAATAAATAAATAAATAAATAAAAGTAGACCCACACAGCAGGTGTCAGCGAAATGTTCAAATGACAGAATGACTGGAGTAGTTCAGCTCTCGATCTGAAATACATTATCAGGAACTATTAGAAATAAATTTCCCTGTCTTATTGTTCATTCAAAGCCAAAAATTAGCATACCTTTTAATATATTCGCTGATCATACAAAACCATTATCGGTTTTTATGAGTTATTAATAGTGGTATAAAATAAATGAATGCACATTACTTTTTTTTTTTTTAATCTTTTACTTGAATTTGTTTATTTTTTTTAAATAGAAATTTAGAAATTAAGATGTAAATTGTAAAAGAAACAATATAGTATTACGGAATTTTAATTTCAATATCAAAGAAATAATATACATTTAGTATTCAGAACATACTAACACTTTTTCTAAACGACTGCATGCTAGAGGTGATCTTCATGGCAAAACGATACTTTAACGTAGATTTCGATTCGTCTCATTAAAAAACGCTAAACGAATTTCGCATTTTAATATAATATTTTATTGTGTCCTTTTTATTCTTCATGGCGTTCAGGAGATGATGAATGACAATCTAGTCACGATAGACAAGTTTTATATCAAGAAATTTTCAAGGTGGTGCTCCAGCATGACCACAGTCCAGTGACTGAAAATAGTGAAGGGATACTTGAATACATATTATCTATAGGCGCAGGAGTGGCTGTGTGATAATAAGCGCTCTTCTTGACCATATGCTTGCGGGATTCAGTCTCATTGCGTGGCACTTTGGGCAAGTATCTTCTACTATAGCCTCGGGTCGATCAAAACCTTGTGACTGGATTTGGTAGACAGAAACTGAAAGAAAGAAGAGACTAAAGGCGGCGAGCTGGCAGAAACGTTAGCACGCCGGGCGAAGTGCTTAGCAGTATTTCGTCTGCCGTTACGTTCTGAGTTCAAATTCCGCCTGGGTCGACTTTGCCTTTCATCCATTCGGGGTCGATAAATTAAGTACCAGTTACGCACTGGGGTCAATGTAATCGACTTAATCCCTTTATCTGTCCTTGTTTGCCCCCTCTATGTTTATCCCCTTGTGGGCAATAAAGAAATAAGAAACTGAAAGAAAGAGAGGACATAAGACCCATTTGTCCTCCCTTTCTTTGTCTTATATATATACACACACACACGCACATATATACACACATATATATGTGTGTGTCTGCGCGCGAACGTGCGTGTGTCTTTTTGTCTGTCTTTGTCATCCACCAACACTTGACACGTGCTGTTGGTGTGTTGATGTCCCCGTTATCTCGCGGTTCAGTAAATTAAAACCGATAGAACAAATGCCAGGCTTAAAAAAAACAAACAAACATAAAATACTGGGGTCGTTTTAATTGGCTTAAGTTCCTCAAGGCAATATTCTATCATGGCTGCAGCCTAATGACTGAAACAAGTAAAAGATAAAAAAAGAGAAGTAGAAGATACATTTCATCGTACAGAGTTGTGGTTGAGGAAAATTTGACGGCTATATCCTTCCAGCCTTGTGACGACTGCGTAGATATGTCTATGTTGTTTTCATTGCCTGATTCTAATTAAGAAGAAAGCAACATCAGATTTTTCAAGTGGATCTAGTTCACAGAAAAATCTGTGTACCAAAAAAAATTACATAATTTATTTTCCACACACTACGTTCTGAGTTACCGTCAAAGCGCCAGGTTAATTTTTTTATATTTCACTCTCATTCACCCGAGTCAGTAAAATTGATTTTGTGACAAGTTAAATGTCACCTGTATTGGAATGTTTTATTCATGTTTTTTTACTACTAGTTTTAATTTCACATTTATACAGTATTACAATTTTTTCTTGAATTTTAAGATGATAAATTAGACATTAGTTGGAAATCTTTAAACAGCAATGTGGTATAGAAGTCTGTTTAGATTGCGTCTGATTCTGATCAGCTTTTGTTACAAGTTTTACATGATCGGAGAACTGTGAACGTATAACGTCCACTATTTTAAATTTAAAATCATTCGATCATAAAGGAAACAAAAACGAAAACAAAAAAAGCCTAAAATCCGAATGACTAAAAACAACAAAAAAAAAACAATAACATTCACATTTTCACCTCAAGATTAAAAAACAGAAAATTTGTAGCATATCTCTCTCTTAGCGAAGTGTCATTCCATGTGATATTTAACGTCATCATAATTATGATTACACAGCAAGATAACAAATCGTGTTTTTTGCTTTTTGCTTTGTCTTAATGATGGCATATAATTAAAAATTTCACCAGTTTCACGCTCCTCCCCTTCCACCTCTTCCTCTCTATCGTCTTGTTCTTTTTTTCTTCTACTACTAACTGTATTCCTCCTTTTTGCAACACTTCTCCTCACCCATCTTCACCACCGGAGGTTTGGCGACACAAATCTCAGATCACAAGAATCTTTCTCAGCATTCTGATAGAATGCACGATATTTCTTTGTCTCACATTGACAATACGAAACTCAATTCCTATAACCTTCAACCTCTTAGGCAGCAATAAACAGTCGAGTGTACTAATTTCCACAGATACAATTTTCACCCTTTCAACCAAATATATTTTTATATCCCTGATAACGTCCTGATATTCCTCAACTTTCTCAGTTGCTGACTACCCTATATCACACGGCAGTGAGAAAACAAAAAGATATTACTCTGTTTAACCTTTATATTTTCCACAATCATATCAATGCTAGCAGCGTCAGTTGTCTTTATCGACAAATCCCATAAAGTCCTGCAATTATCGTTCGCCATGACAGCTTATGGCTTGTGTTTATTAGATTTTTCCAGTTGCTTCAAGTCCACAAAATTGTCTAACAACGCAGTTCAGAATCATTATAATGTCACACGAAAAAAAAAAAAAATATGATGTCTTGTAATATCAATTCTTTTTGTATACATTCCGGGTTTAAATCCAGCTGTATTCACTTTTCCATTCATCTTATCTGAGTCGATAAAATAAATACCAGTTACGTAATCATCTAACACCCTCCGCCAACATTTCAAGCGTTATGCCTATTGCAGAAATAATTATCATCATCATCAGCAGCAGCAGCAGTAGTACTACTAGTAGTAGTAGTTTTATTATTTTTATTATCTTTATCATTTTCATTTACATTATCATCTTTCATTTCTATTTATATTTCTTGCTCAGTGTCTTCCTGACACCGAGGGCATTGTATACATTGGTAGGCTATAAAAATAAATATACCAGATTGTTCATTTACAAAGTGATGCGATACAGAAAAAGGGAAAGAACGACAGAGATCAAGGGAAAAATAAAAATTGGGATAAAGTGTGGGAAGTAGCTTGCTTTTCAACAACATGATTCTGGGTTCAGTCCCACTGCGTGAAACCTTAGGCAAGAGTCTTCTACTATAACCACGGGCCGACCAAAGTCTCTTGAGTGGATTTGGTAGACGGAAGCTGAAAGAAGCCCGTCGTATATATATATATATACACACACACAAATATATATTTATATGTACGTATGTATGCAAATGTTTGTGTGTCTGTGTTTGTCCCCCCACCATCGCTTGACAACCGATGTTAGCGTATCTAATCCCCGTATCGTAGTGCTTCGGCAAAAGGAACCGATAGAATAAGTACAAGGCTTACAAAGAATAAGTTCTGGGTTCGATTTGTTCGACTAAAAGGCGGTGCTCCAGCATGGCTGCAGTAATATGACTGAAACAAATAAAAGAGTAAAATAGTAAAGAAAATAGAGGTGAAAAAGAGAAAGAAAAATCCACAGCGACAAGGACTTCTAAAAACATGTGACGTACAAGTTCAGACAATCTTTTACACTTCCTGCATTGATGGTAAGTCAGGTATCATTCTTAAATCTCAGTTTCGTTTTTGATCATTTCAAGTGCTCCTCCAATCGATACGGGGATTAGATACGCCTACATCGGTTGTCAAGCGATGGTGGGGAGACAAACACAGACACACAAACATTTGCATACATACGTACATATAAATATATATTTGTGTGTGTATATATATATATACGACGGGCTTCTTTCAGCTTCCGTCTACCAAATCCATTCAAGAGACTTTGGTCGGCCCGTGGTTATAGTTGAAGACTCTTGCCCAAGTTGTAATCGTCTTCAGATGGTACCTCCTTTCGATTACCAAATCTTCATATTTTCTGAGCTTATCAAATTATTTTGCCGAGATATTATGGTCACAGGGTATGCTAATGTCAATCAATAAACAGACTTTACTGTTTTGGCCTTTCACAACATCTGATTTATTTGCTTTGATCTGTACTTACTGAGAAGTTCCAATGATTCGTGACATTTTCAACCTTCATTTACAGCCTCAAGGTGGTGCTTGTATCATTTGTCAGCAGTTTTAATTTTATAATGCTGACACATTATTCAATGTGGATATTTGCCAACTCTGTCATGTCTTGATTTGTTCTCCACAGGCGCTAAAACCTTACGCCCAGAGGTCAGGCGGTGCACTGTTTCTATCCCATCGTTGCCGTATCGGCACTATGGATCCACACCATTTTTCATCACATTGGCTTGATAGTTCCGAGTCAATAATCTCTGATCTTGGGCAGTCAACATAAAGCCTTCACTCTCTGCCTTTAACCATGAACTCCGTAACAACTGGTGAGTATGCTTCTGGGCTACATTAGCTTGTTTGCAAAGTGCAGTTTTTAGATGCTGCATTCAAATTCCATTGAAGTCACCTTTGCTTAGTGTAGGATTAATGGTATCAGCTAATCCTTTCCCTCAAAATTACTAGAATTATGCCTCAGCCATAAACAATTAATATCTTTGAACACAAATATATGACCATTTGAGAACGTATGGAATCTTACATTGAGCAATTCCTTATTTATATCTTATAGAAAATATTCTTCAAGTTCATATGGAAAGACTAATGCTAACCGTTGTAAACATATAGCTGGGAAATTAATGAATAATACGAATATATTATTGTACTGTAAAGTAAGTCACAGCGAAGGAGTTAACCGCTTAATCAGTTGAGTCGACCAGTCAGCTTCGAATTTTTTAAAATTCATTTATGCATCTAATTCTCTTGAGAAAATACTTGAACATTGCAGAACTGTCTTCCCACCCAATGCATCTCTGAGACAGTTTGTCCTATATAAGAGATTAAATTAATATCTTCATTGTTGAGTTTGATTGACTGTTCTTCTTCTGTTGATTACATTAGTCTTGCAAGAAAAAAAAATCGATGAATGATACATTTAGATTTTAAACTGTCACGTGCACCAAAAGAAGTTATTATTGGTTCAATCGGCACAGTTTCTTTCTGTTTTTTTTTTTAGAGTTGAATATGTTTGCTATTCGAGTGAGTTTAATGCATACCATATTTCAATGTATTAGAACCAAGTCAGTATTTTTTATCCCTTGGTAACTTTGAAGAAAACTATTTCAATGAATGCATTCTTAATAGAGATGTTTATATGTATATATTAAACGAATAACCTTTAATTATAAGATTAACATGGAAATTCAATAGACAACGTTAGTTTCTTTAAAGTCTAAACTACATTATACATACAGTTAACTTGAACGGCAATATAAATGACAGCTTATATCTATTTTAATTGGCAATCAGCTTGCCTGTAATGCAACACATTCAAAGCAATAAGTGTTATCATCAGTTATAACGCTAACACATACATAAATATATTAATCTTGCATCACGCTGCCAATAAAGAAATTATTTTAAGTGGACAGGTATTGTGGCTACGTTAATGTGAAGTAAATAATTTCACTATTGTAAATTTGAAAGCTTGTTATCAACGAGTTAATAGGAAATATTGATTTTGTTTTTGATGTGAACAGGATCTAGGCACATGGCCAAACTCTGTACAGGAAGAAGTGTACAGTCGAATTAATGTATCCAATATATTTATTGTATTTTATTTAATCCTGTTCGTAAATTCTGAAAATCAATTTCGGTTGCGTGGGATTTCAAATGATTACAGTAAGCAGAATCATAATATTAAATACTGTAAAGAACTATATATGAGCAATAGCACACAAAATTAATTAATAATAAATAATTAATTATAAGTAAATATCACTGTTAGCTCTTTGGGAGTAATATTGTTCTTCATCTTTCTAATTACATCCTTATCGTCGTTTGTCTATAGTAAAGAACGGCTGCCTCAGTCGTCCACACATTCCAGGTTTCACATATTCATAATCAATATTTGGTCTGCGGCTGGATATTACTACCAGCAGGATTTGAATAAATAGGTTGAATTTGAACTCGGATCGGGACAGAAACTGCAACACATCTTGTCCTGACGCACTAGTCATATATACTACCATTCGAAGCCGAGAAGAGAATAGGCAAATTCGTTCAAGATGGAATTTGTATTCAAGATAGAGAACATCGTAATAAACACCGCAAGGCATTCTATGCGATGTACTTACTATTCTGACAATTTGACGCATCCTGAATAAAAACTAGTATAGATGATATTGTTTCAGTTTGATTTTGAGGAGGCGTGACAAAAGCCAAAAGATAAAAGTAGATAACTGAAATGATTGCCATATTTTACACATTTCTAGGGAATTTTAACTCATAATTTATTCAGAAAATATTAAGTACCCAAATGTATTTATTTAGATAAAAGCAGTTCAATTTTTTTTTTTGTTTCTTTATTGATTTGTGTATTGATGGGTATTTAATTTATCGCAGTTTTTTTATCATAAAACATAACGATCTAATATTTTAGAGTTGAAAAGAAGTAATGTGACTATCATCTATTTAGCAGAGATATTGATCTAAGCGATTACTGAAATTGTAAAGTTCCATACAATATGATTGGCGGGATTTTGTTATATTTCTTTAGGTTACAGGATCAAATCCCACACGGGGCTCTTGTTTGCCTTAAAGCTTTCAAGAATGATTCAATGTCTGGGGTCGAGATAATCGATTTTGCTCTCTCTAAAAATCAGTGGCCCTTGTAAATGCTAGGAATCATTATTGGCCAAATGGAAAAGATATTGAAACAAGTAGTAGCTGAATGCATTCCACGGTCGATTGCTTTGAACGATTATTTCGTGCTCTGCTGTGCACACCAATATAAATTATACACCCAAGAATTTCTTTATATTAATATTCAATATTAACACAATAAAGACAGTGTGATATAACTGACTGGTAAAGTAGTTAGTCTCATAACTACGGGGCTTCGAATTCGAGCCTTTGAGAAGATTTTAGGGCAAGCGACGGGTTGTCGTAGCTTGAGATAACCCAAAGCAGTTAATAGCTAAGAATTCTTTCGAAGCTCGTGTGAGAAATATTTCTTATTCCTGGCTGCTAGAAATAACATATGGCCCGTTTTGGCACCAGTACATGAACATTTGACGATTCCATGCATATAGACTGAGGATACCTATCTCATACGTCTCAGCAGTAATAGAAGCCCTGAAAAGTGTGTTGGTTGTTATCATAAATTCGCACATTTAGCAATTATAAAAAAAGGTATAAAACATATTTTTGAACTCGGTATAAGGCCAGCAATTTTGAGGACCCAGTCGATTGCAGCGATCCAATTATTTGACTGGTTCTTATTTCGTCGGCCCCGATATTTGAAGTCAAAAGCAGTGAGTCAGAAGATATGCTGTTAATCATTCTGACCGACGCACTAACGATTCCGCTAACTCAACGCTGTAGACCTCGCAATAATAAACCTTCCTCGCAACATATCTGCTAATAAAGTAAAAGATTAACAAACCATCTTATTGTGTCACAAAATACTTTATCCAATATATTTGTAAGCTTATACATCTTGATTTCGATTAAATGTAAACTCTAATTTCCTCTTTATGGCATGCAGCAGTTAAAATAAATACATGTGTATTGCTCGGTTTCTATATAATCGGCTGTTCCTTGCCCATAGTAGTATAAATGTCTAAGAGAGAAATCAATAGCAACTGCTAACCATCTCTAAGCACCGTAGAATTTTTTAAAAAATGATTATATTTACCTGTGATACATTTGTGTGGCAAGACATATTTATCTGACGCTATGTGTAGGATCCGAAGCAATTTCATCGTTCTAAACATTAATAGGTTTAAAGTAATACATGATGAATGGTTTCAAGTATGAGAAGGTGAATGACTCAACCTACAAGTTCAGAAGTCTCTGAGTTAGATGAACTGACACTCATATATTTGAGAAGTAATTCAATGGATCAGGCTGGAAATATCTTTAGCATATATCAAATGTGCATAGATCACAAGCATAACTAAAATATTAGCTATGTATACACATACGCACATGTAGTTGTGCATCTGTCGTTATGTGTGCTTATATTATCCTGGTTTGACAAAATCTAGGACTAGACAGATTTCAATACTACGGATTTTCTGCAGGTAACTAAGTACAAAAGTAGCCACAACTGCTAACTGGATTAGGACCATCAGAATCGCTTTCTGTATCAGATTTCATGCAAAAACATAGGATGTTTATGCCTGTTTAACGCTATACTGGGAAGGCATTAAATAACCATACTTCAACCAATTTAATAAATCTTAGCTTACAAATATATGAGCTGGTGTATGTTTATCTGCTGTGTATTAATTTATTCTGTCATTGGCCTGCAGCTAATTTGGTGTATCACCCTCAAAAATTTTGTCGAAAAATCGATACTAGTATTTCTTTTGTTAAATTCTAGTACTTATTCTATCATTCACTTTTGTGGAACAGCTAGATTTCACAGACATCAACAAACCAACAGCGGTCGTGCGCTGCTAAGGCGACAGGCACCCCCCCCACACACACACACGCACATACACATGCATACACACATGCATACACACGCACATACACATGCATACACACGCACATACACATTCACACATATTGCATTTGGAATTTGGACTATAACCCGTATATGTGTATATGTGTGTGTTGTGCGTGTGTGTACTCAAGATGAATATTTGCAAAGCAACCGTTACCATCACTCTCGTTTATTGCTCTACAGATCAAGGTCATAATATATAAATACTTGTAGAATTATGATAAAGTAATTGAACGCTCTTTTTCAATCACATCCATTTTCACATATTAGTGTCCCGTGTAAACTGGTTTGAAATTACCAGTAATATTTCTTCTTTTACTTCCTTAAAACCTTCAATTGAGTGATTTAATTTATAAAATGGATTTTTTTTTCTCACAACACCTTCGTAACATTACTATTAAATGGGATTTTCCGAAAGCAGTGTCTCTTACTCACTGGCAGAGTACTCTAAAGCGTTCTCCTCACGTATTTCTAATTTGGCTAATACTTATCTCTCTACAATTCTATCATTTCATATAGCGAATAACATTTCTGGATATGTAGTTAATATTTGTATTTGCAAATATTTTTTCCACTCTCAGTGTTGATATAGTAAACACATAAATTGCGTATGAATATATATAGATTGACATATTCTACAACGCATGCAATCGTGGTTAAAACGTGTTGAATTATGCCGTCTTTTCATTAAACTTTGCCTTTGTCAACAAATCTTCTGAAGCTTTTGGTTGTAGTTCGCGTTGATCAAACGTTCGGTTGTTAAGAAAATCATTCAATTTATGAAATTTTTCTGTTAATGAACAAAATTGATTTCCAAATTTAATGATATACAAATTACTGAATTATGCGTCCTGACACAAAGTACCCCATTCCCGTTCCTCTTTAAAGGTTACTTGCTCGAAGTAACTCTTTAACTATTCGTTTTACTTGTTATCATTCATTTCTTATAAGTGTATAAGTAAAGCCAAATCCTATGGATTTTGCTTTTCGGATATTTATATCACCAACAACGGTGTACAATCTCCTGACTAGACAGTTTGGTATGCTAACATGTACAAATTGAATGATATGATTTAATGCACAGGTACCGATGTGTGTCTCTATAATAAGGTTTCATAGTAATGTTTGGTGCCATTTTAACTTTCAAATTTGAAATTATACTCACGAATAACAACTATTCTAACGCTAGTAGTGGTAGTAGCAGCAGCAGTAGCAGTAGTAGTAATACTTCTTGTTGTTGTTGTTGTTGTTGCTATGACTTAATATCGTTAAATATATTAATCATCATTTTATTTGTTGAGCACTGCTGCCACTGCCGTCGTCGTTGTCGTGTTAGCAGCAGTTGCAACAGCAGCAGCAGCAGCAGCAGTAGTAGTAGTAGTAGTAGTATTTATAAATTATAAATTTAGAACGTTCTTTCTCCCTTGTGAATATACATAGCAGCGAGTGAAACGCCATCAAATTTATATTGGGTGAATAACAGGGCAAGTATATATTTATTTGACAGCTAATCCCGTCTTTTAGTGCATTTCCAGTTCAGGAAATTGAGTTCTGCGAGGTCATTGAGGGAGTATAAAATACAGAAAGATAAATTTGCAGAATGAGATAGTATAGATAGGGTGAATGAGAAGGATGGAAAGAGAGATGGAGTGAAAGAGAGGGAGAGATGCAGATAGATAGATAGATACATACATACATACATAGCTAAATAGAGAAATAGATAGACAGACATATAGATAGATAGATAGATAGATGTAGATAGCTAGATAGATAGATATCGATAGATAGATAGATATAGATACATAGAGAGCTAGATAGAGAAATAGATAGACAGATAGGTGCATAGATGGATGGATATGATAGAGAGAGAGAGAGAAAGAGAGAGAGAGAGAAGGAGAATCAGGAGAACGGCTCATAAAAATAGAAGAAACTAACTGAAGATGGAAAATAGAAAAAGACGGACAGATAAATTGGCTACGAGAGATAGACGGAGGAAGTAAAGTGCATTTTCAGATAAAAATAAAATCAATATAATGAAATACATAAAATGACAATTGATTTTGAGTGATGCATGTACGTAATGATCTTTGAAATAACGAATTTGGTATTTCAAATTGTTACATATTTCCCGTACGTGGAATAGAGAATATCTGAGAAATGCTTTCTCTTCCACGTGCATTAATATGCTTTCAGATAAAAGTTTCACTCATCGAAAATAATAATAATAATAATAATAACTAGAATCATTTTTACTTAACGATGCTAATATAAGTATATCTATGTATGAGATCTGAAATCTATCATCTCTTCGACTATCTGCCCCACTCTCCCAGAATAAGTCATAATCCAAACCACCGCTCATATTAATCATGTATTTCAATGCCTGAAAAAGAGAACTTGAGAAAAGAGGTTACTCTTTTACTCTTTTACGTGTTTCAGTCATTTGACTGTGGCCATGCTGGAGCACCACCTTTAGTCGAGCAAATCGACCCCAGGACTTATTCTTTGTAAGCCTAGTACTTATTCTATCGGCTTCTTTTGCCGAACCACTAAGTTACGGGGACGTAAACACACCGGCATCGGTTGTCTAGCGATGTTGGGAGAACAAATACAGACACAAACACACACACACACACACACACACACACACACACACACACACATACATATATACATATATACGACGGGCTCCTTTCAGTTTCCGTCTACCAAATCCATTCACAAGGCTTTGGTCAGCCCGAGGCTATAGTAGAAGACACTCGTCCAAGGTGCCACGCAGTGGGGCTGAACCGGAAACCATGTGGTTCGTTAGCAAGCTACTTACCACACAGCCATTCCTATTGAGTTCCTTTGGTGGGGGGGGGGGGTACTGTATCGGTGTTTAACAATTTCGTTTCTCTCTTTGTCGGATCTTTTTGAATTAGCAGCCAAATCCTGCTAAAATCAGGTTCTTCCGGTTTAAATAAAATAAACATCCGACAGTTTCATTCCTGATGTATAAACAGACAAGATGGTGGCTACTTGGATACCGTTCAGGCTCGCTAAGTTCGATCGAATCTGATGTCGTGCAAAACTATTTGAAAATTTATATTTCGAACCACAGAGGGAAGAGTTTTCTGCTCGGACACTCCACCTGCTGGAAACCTCTTCCTCTCCTCTCAAATTAGATGTTGCTTAGCAAATAAAATAATGCTTAATATATTTAACGATATTAATAGATATATCAACAACCACAACTGCAACAACAATAACAACAACAACTACTACTACTACTACTACTACTACTACTACTACTACTACTACTACTACTACTATTCCTACTTACTAGCGTTGGAATAGTTTTTATTCGTGAGTATATTTTATAATATCTGTCCATGTGATTCCCTTCTATAAACATGTCATACGTATTCGTATGACCTGTTGCCTATGAGGATGACCAGAGTAGCATCTTTGCCTTCTGTGCTTTGCAAGGTCTTTAATTAAGCAAATAATCCACTGTTAGAGTAGGGACACGCAAATAATCCACTGTTAGAGTAGGGACACGCAATAGCCGAATGGGGACACGGTGGAAACCTCGGTGTATGGTGCAGCCCCAACTCTCATCAGAATGTGTAAAGCACCATGTATTTAATAGTAGTAGTAGTATTAGTAGTGGTAGTAGTAGTAGTAGTAGGTGAGGGTTGGAGGATCCTCCTCGTCATCATCATGATCACCATCATCAACACCAGCATCATCATTATCATGATCACCATCATCATCATCATCACATCATCCTTATCGTCATCAATATCAACAGCAGCATCATCCACCGCAACAGTAGTAGTAGAAGCAACAGCAACAGTAGTCGTAGTAGTCCTAGCAGTGGCAGCAGTAGTAATAGTAATAGTAGTAGTGGCGGTGGTAGTAGTGGTAGTAGTAGTAGTAGTAGTAGTAGTAGTAGTAGTAGGGCGGTATTTAGTTACGTTTCGTTACCTTCAAGAGCAGATGTGTAATTCTACGCAAGATAAAAAAAATTCGAAATAGTTTCTAATTTAGTTTTAAACATGATATTAGATATACTAATCAGCAATTTGAGATTCAATAAATTCCGTCTAAAAGAACTAGCAGCGGATATCAGTGGCTTGATAAATACGTAGTTTGAGGCAAGTCAATAAGTCTGTTTGTATTTAGTGTTCCAATTTGGTGCTGTTACTGTATAATGTCGGTTGTATTAAAATTTAACAGTGAAAATATACATCGATTTAAAGTTTGTTTTATTTTCTCTAAAGAGTTACTCAAATTGGTATAATTAATTAAACTTCTTGTAAATTAATTTCTCTCTCCCCTATTCTCTCCCCCTTTCATTCTCTCAGTTTCTATTCATCTCTCTCTATATATATATTATATTATATTATATTATGTATACATATATATATATATATATGTGTGTGTGTGTGTGCGTGTGTGTGTGTGTGTGTAGAAACATATGTATACACAAACACACATATATATACACATATATATGTACATAAAGATACACGTTTATCATATATATATATATATATATATATATATATATATGTATATATATATATATATATATATATATATATATATATATATCGGCATACAGAAATATATGTATGTATATAAAGGAATTTTTACAGAATTGAGAAAATCGTACAAATATCTACAGCCTAATATCTTCATTTAAATGCTGGATTCACTATCCTTCATATTATTTCTGCCAGTCTCATCGTCTGTCGAATCATCGATTTATGACATCAATGAAGCTGGATTAATACTATTAACCGATTGATCCGATAGACGAAGAATTTAACAGTCGTGATGTCATCAATGTTTAATCAAGCATATAAATAAACCATTTTCTCTTTCCCTGATATTCCTTTTGCTCTCTCTCTCTCTCTCTCTCTCTCTCTCTCTCACTGTATATATATATATATATATATATATATATATATATATATATATATATATATATATATATATTCATACATGCATACAAACATATATACACTTTATATATGTGTGTTTGTGTGTATAACTACATGTATATGGATGTATGTATATAAACCTGTATGTATGTGTGTATGTATATACGTATGTTCATAAACATGCATATACATGAATATTCATATACGAACCACGTGCATGATGCGATTATTTATAACCATGTTAAACGGCAGCCT
Organism: Octopus bimaculoides; assembly: GCF_046866305.1. NCBI lineage: Eukaryota > Metazoa > Mollusca > Cephalopoda > Octopoda > Octopodidae > Octopus > Octopus bimaculoides. Next base: position 16,912,819 of record NC_142946.1, on the reverse strand, counting down.
TCTCATTTAACCTTTTATGTTGCGCACACACACGATCGGATATTAACAACTGATTATGAAAGATAAAAGCGAATACAAATTCTAAATCGTTATTGAAGAAAGAGAACCTTCTCTCAACTCATCGTCATTTGAAAGATGTTTTCTCTATTTGCCTATGAAACCTAATATCATAAGAAACTAGGTATGTTTATGATATTAATTATAAAAACGTATTCACTCTAAACCACCATATTGAATCAGGGTTGTGTCAGTAGCAGTATATTTCTCTGAGTATCTCAAAGACTTCGGCTGTATATTAATTCTTGATAACAAGTTACAGCATACATAAATCAGAACTGGCCCTCTAAACACGTGAGGCGCCTGGTTTTTGTCCAATTATTTTTCTTAAGGCTACACTATGTTGAGTATTCTTGCTTCTATTTGAAACCACTCACAACGTATCTGCGTCAATATAAATGTTTGTGTAAGTTGTATCTGTGTATGGGTTTGAATATCTCTATGCAATCAATATTGTGTGTTTGACTTAGTCTCTCTTCAGACATGGCAAGTTAAATATAGCGTGTTAAGAAGGTCTCGTAATTCGTATCGTATAACATCTATCGGTATTACTCTTTACGATGTAGCATAGATAAAATTCCTTTATTTGACTTCATCTGTAGTTTAATCTGCACAATTATAATTATTACCCTCATTCAGATTTTTCTTGAGCTCAAGTTAATCTCTGCAAGAGAGTGAACCAAATATTTGATGTATTATTTTCTTTTTATTTATATACTTTGTAAATATCGCTGCATTCATAGAAGTCAACTGTCTCAAGAGAAATCCACTTTTATCAAGACTGCTGCCTAGAAATATAAGAAGACTAACAAATTCTCCATTTACCACTAGAGAAGAAAAAGAATTTAAATAAATGAAGAAAATTTTTTAGTTCTTCTTCGATATAACTTTTCAAGAAGAAATCATTTGAAAAGTCACGGGCTTTGTGTGTTTTATCAAACTGTATTTCCTTTTTCAATATTGATATAAGCTCGTTGGCGAGCTAGCAGAATTGTTGGTGCATTGAGTGAAAAGCTGAGCGGCATTTCATCCGGTTTTACGTTCAAATACCGCCGAGCTTGACTTCTGCATTTCATCGTCTCTCTGGATCGATAAAATAAGTACCAGTAGAGTATTGATGTGTATGTAATCGTCTCCAAGAAATTACTGGTTTTGTCCCAAAATTTGAAATCGATATTGAAATCAATATTGATATAACCTCACCAACAAATGTTAAAGCAAATTAAATATATCAGCTTAGTAAAATTTTATAAAGTTTCATCACTTAAACTACACGATGGACTACTGTCTGGCAACTTATTTAAGACACCTCGTCATTTATGACTGAACATCGTGAATCATCTACCTCAGTAATAATTCCTTGAACTATTTTATGTTTTTCAGTCATTTATTTATAGCCATGCTGTGACACTACCACGAATGTCTTCAAATTGTCTATAATGGTTACGTTCTTCTTATTTTTAAATGCCTAATTTCGTGGTTCGAGAAAGAGATCGATAGAATAAATACCAGGCTTTAAAATAAGTATTGGGATCCATTGTTTGACTAAACATTTCAAGGTGGTGCTCTGGCATGGCCGCAGTCCAATGGTTGAAGCAAGTCAAAAAATAAAACATAAACAATCCCTAAGATTACACATGACTTACGGATTTGATTTCCATAAAAGCCTATAAACATCTTCCAGCGGAAGAGATTGTGCCTATCCTTTTGTAGGATCTTCCCTATGTCGCAGGTAGTTTCGTTTGAAAATCTGCATGAAAGGAAATTTTGAAGCGGGAACAGAATTCTGAATATTTTGATGTTCTGGACATAAAAAAAAAAAACATGGAAAGAAGTCATGTATGATGTTTGTGGTTACAGCAGGAAACACGTTGCACCTACACATTCGATAATTGTGAGGCTGTTTACTGTCGCTTGATCATATAGACATAATGAGTCACACTCGTTAGAACCATGTCAAATAGAGATATAATTTGGCAACGTAGACTATACACGCACGCGCACACACATACAAAAAATGAATACATGCTCACATACACACACGCTCACACACACACACATACGTACAGACGCTCACACACACGTATAAGTATGTATGTGTACCAAGAAAGAAAGAAAGAAAGAAAGAAAGAGGGACAAATATAGAAGAATGAGACATTGACGACTAGTACACTTTTGCTGCCTTCAGGGCTAGCAGCAGTGTGTACATAGGATTAACTTTAAATCTATGCAAATTGCTACGAAATTCTTCTCATCCGCCTCCTCCAAATGTTCACTCTCCAGAAACAGCAACAACAACAACAATAACAACAACAGCAACTACTACTACTATTACTACTGCTGCTGCTGCTGCGGACAATTTTTGCTAACGCAACGTCGTTAATGTAGAAAAAGTAAAATGTTTTGAAATAGGAATAGTGTCAGTCTTACGAATTTACCCAACTGGGGACTTACCTAATTCTTTACGAACTTTCAGCACATTGCAATCAAACATATTACCATCACTTGCACTAACAATTTATGTGGATTACTTTTTATTTCTTTTGTAGAAACCTCAACGGAATGCGGATAACGAGCATTGTATATTAATTCTGCTTCACTTGACTCAAATTATTTCATTTTATCACTTTTTTTTTCTCTCTTACGAATGATGAACGAGTAAACAATCGATTGAAGATTTGCCGACTAGTTCTCTTCACGTCTAATGAAATGATTGCTTAAATCTTTACTAATGTTGTTGTCGTTATTATTATTATTATAATTAGTATTATTATTATTATCATCATCATCATCATCATCATTATAGCTACTACTATCACTACTTCTGCAGCTAGTGCTGTATTACCGCTAGTGGAAGTAGTAGTAGTAGTAGTAGTAGTAGTAGTAGTAGCAGCAGCTGCAGTGGTGGTGGTGGTGGTGGTGGTGGTGATGGTGCCTGCAGGAGTGCTGATCATGCTGTTTACACTCTCAGGGCAGTGGATTGGACAACAAACTGTTTGCCCCTTTTAGCTGCGTCGTTTTATCTTCTGATTTCAAATTCTGTATATGTGCGTGTGTGAATGTTTATGTATGTATATATAGACAAATGAATGTATGTATATATATATATATATATATGTATGTATGTATGTATCTATGTATGTATGTATGTATGTAGGTAGGTAGGTAGGTATGTGTGTATCTAAGGAAGTATGTATGTATGCCATTATTCTGTTTCATTTCAATATTTCTTGCCAATAGAGAAAGAATCGGTTTCTAACCTAAATCCAAGGTTCCTTCATTGGAATTTCAACAACATCAACAGAATATTTTTATGTATGTATGTATGTATGTTTGTGTATGTGCAGATGTGTATGTTTTGTTTTATGTATGTCTTATAAATATCTATACATATCTATACATACTCATATATACTTAAATAATAAACATCTGGAAAGTTCTACAGTTTCAGCGTTGGCTTGGATCTGTAGTCATCGACTCAGCTTTCTCCTTTTTAGCTTTGCGAAGCCTACATACGCATGTATGCATGTATGTATGTATGTATGTCAGCTATCGATCTTCTGGCCGCTTCTTTAATCTGGGCCAGTTTGCTGCCAATTCAAAAGCTTTCCAGTCTCTTCTTCGTGACCCCCTTAGTGCAGATGACTGTGTCTTAGTCACTCATACAGTGGATGGCATGCAAATACTTATGAATGGTATATCTGCTTCTTGCAAGGCATTAGGACTCAGCATTAGCCTGTACAAGACTGTTGTAATTTTCCAGCCTGCACCAGGAAATCCCTATGTGGAACCAGCTGTCTTGGTTGAAGGGACAATTTTGAAACTTTGACTACCTGACCAGCACACTCAGCCGTTCATGCTCACTGGATGATGAAATATCTTTCAGGTTGCAGAGAGCAACTGATTCCTTCCGGTCGCTTTAGTCTCGTGTTTGGTCACAGCATGGTATCACAAAAAACAAAAATTACTCTGCACCGTGCATGTGTACTGACATCACTCCTTTACTCAAGTGAGACATGGATCCTTTACATATATGGGGTACATGTTAATGGAAAGAGATCCCGGCGGAAACCAAGGCTGTGATTTAAGGACTGTGTCAAGTCCTCGTTAAAGGCCTGTGATATGCAGGAGATTGACTGGGAGAGCAATGCCTACCATCGCCACAGTTAGAGGAAGCAGGTTAAGGAGGGGGCCGACACCTTTGAGAGAGTATGTATTCTGCATGAAAAATCTAAGTGTGCTGCTCGAAAGCGCACTGCTAGTGTAGTGAATGGGGAAAGCTTGGTTGGCAATTTTTGCAGTCGTCTAGGCTGGTCAGGAACAGGGCTCATTAGCCACCAACGGAAACTCAAATGCAAAATATATGTTAGTCCTAGAGAGCACAATGTTCCTAAAGTCTGCAATAACATCCCTCGGTCACGAGTGGAATGCCATCATGTATGTACGTATGTATGAATGCATGTATGTATGCATGTACGTATGTATGTATGTATGTATGCATGCATGTATGTATGCGTATGTAAGTATACGTGTTTGTACGTATACAAAATTACTTATATAAACACGCTTACAATTGTAATCACATATACATAGAGTAACAAGTAAATGATGACCTTTGCTGCTGCCGTCCCTGGCATCTTAGTTGTTTTTGTGATATTTACAGATTTGTAGACTAGTAAATTGTGTAAATAGTATTATTCAAAAGACGAGTGATAAACTAAGAAATTAAATAGAAGACATAATATATTAAAGATGTAACATTTATTTTATTTATGAGTTGCATTCCAGAAGGTTGGAGATGTTTTACGAGACGCAATTATAAGTGGCTTAGATGATTTTAGTAATTTTAGTATATCATTACTGTACATCTAATAAACTGACCTGCCATATTTTATTCCAGATTATAGAAGACGGTTGTAGCAGCACTCTGAACAATAATGCTTTGTGTTAAGCTAAGCAAATATGCTATGGAGGCTTATAAAAGTTTTAACTTGATTGTGGACTAACTTGTATGAACCAGACATCTGTTTTTGTCTGTTATAAGAGTTTCAAGGACAGTAGAGAGGATGTGAGAGATTATGTGAGGTATGGGATGGAGAAGAAGATCAGAACTGGTTTAGAATATTCGCAATTTTCTGGATGAACAACGTTATGCTTCTATAAAGACATTAATATGCTTCTATAAAGACAATAAACGTAGTGTGAAGTTGGTGTGACAAATGTACACAGAATTATCCTCGAAGTTCTGAACATGTACACAGTTTGTTCAAATCTTGTTTACAAAGTGCTCAGTGACGAACAAAAAGAAAGGCGCGTTAGTAACAGTAACGAGATGGACGAGCTGTTAAGCTATAATTTAAGAGCAAAAAGTTTCTGGTGACTTAAGGCAAAAGTTGGATTTACTGTTATTATCTAGAAACCAGAAGACAGAGTGCTCAGTAGAAGCATTTCGTCTACTCCAGAATCAAGAAATCCAGGGAGCTCATGATAATACCTTTTTTTTCGACAGCAAGAACATCGACAAGCTTTCCTCTTGCCATGCTGTCAATACTGTTTCATCTGTAATGATTTTGAGGAACTTCAAGAAGAGAGTTCGTAGCAATAGCCCAGAGTTTTCATTCATTCGGGTCAGGGGTAACTGCATCAGGACAATGCACCAGTCCACATTTCCATCCTGTTAACAAACTATTTCATAAAGATGAACATCAAAATTATTCTACACTCTCCTTACAGTCCAAGCCTTTTCCATGTGACTTCTGCTTGTCCCCCGAGTTGAAGGTGAACCACAAGGGCAGTCGTTTGAAAACGTTGAGAAGATGGAGGTAGCTTTGATAAGGGTCATGGACATGTTCAATTAGGTGGACTTACATGTGGCCTTCAAGAAGTGGCTGGAGCGCTACAAGTGCACTGAAATCAGAGGATCCTACATTAGATTACAGTTTTTTCTTATTCCTTTCTTGAAAATTTCTCCACACGTCTGGAACGTACCTTGTGTATAACTTTTTTTTAAAAGTTAACTGTGATATAAACGCTACAAAAACGTATATTTTTCTATTAGAGAAATTCACATTGCTCTATTAGAAAAATATAGATATGGCGTTTTGAAGAATGGTAACGCCATTCTGTAATGTTAACTGTTAAACGTTATTGATAGCCTGAATCTTCTATTTCGTTCAAATTTTTATGATTGTTTCAACCTTCTCCAGTATAAATAATTCTTTCAAGAATGTTTCAATAATTTTATTCACACAATAATTGAAAGTCGAAAAGAAATGAACGGGTATTTTTTCATCGAAAATTCTATTTCAGCACTCTCTATTTCGTATTTATTATTTAACACGCTATTAAAAACAGATAGATAAAACTTCACAATTTAGGAGAGGTGACAAATATATTGTAAAGAATATAGTTTTCAAAGACGTTATCTTTAAAAAATTGTGCCTTTTTATTACTAACGTGGATTTTTCACAGTTCCAAGAAATAGACGTTTACGAGAATAACCAATTTAAAAACAAAGCTTCCAATATAACTGGAAGATTAAAGAAACTTGTAATAACATAGCCACAATTGAAAAGCAACGAGAAGCAAATTAGAATTTTTTCCATAGAATTTACGCCCCATCATGTATAAAACCTTTGCTAGAAAATACAATATGTAAAGAAATTATGCATCTCATGGTTTTTAAAATAACCATGAGAATTTCCAAAAATAGTGGTAGCACTTTATAAAACATGCTAAAATGAGGTAGCTGTTGAACCGTGTTACTACCATATCTTATTGTCTTGTACATTTCTGTTTAGAAATTTTTCACCTTTCATTGTATAGTTTCTCTGCTTATCACCCGATTAGGAGTGTATTTCATGTCATCTGATAGTTAGAATGTTACAACAGGACATATAAATAATATCCGCCCGGTATTTATATTGAAACTACTCTAGTTTTATTTGAAAGTACATTGCGATAGCTAGTGAGTATGAGTTAAGAGTAGGCAAATTTTCTATCCAAAGCTTCAGTATCAGATATTAGTACACGCGATCTATTTTTGTTGTTACAGTCTTTGCCTGATTATTAGTTTCAATCAATTCTTTCAAATTATTCCAAGATGTATAATCGATGAGTGTGATAGCAAATAGATAAGGATAACAGTTACGGTCAGATACGGTACTTTCAACATCAATAATTAAGATATTTGTGAACTGGGATGCAAAAAAAAGAAATCTATAAATCATTTATTTATTTATAATTTAGCATAAATTATACACGCAGCTATTTAGTTTCGTTATGACTATAAGTTGTGTATTTGCTTATTATATACATATGTGTGTATGTCCATGAATCTGTAAGAGTAATTTTGGGAGGAACACAGTGAGATGTTGTTTTTGTGTGAGTATTATAGTGTTGAGTTCCAAAACCAATTAAACATTTCAAATAATGCTAATGTCTTTGCTTGTTTTATGTTGGGTATCTCTGACGTATCAGCTTGGCGTAAAACGTCCCTGATGAAATTGCAGTTTCAAGTTATGTAATTATTATATGCAATAACATCTAGACAGATAATTATCGGTAGCAACGTTGGATCCTGACTACATAATCTTCAAATCACATATACATCAACACATATATCAGCGAAAACTTTAATTATTGCAAGACAGATAAGAAAATATATAAGTTTGATATTAAAAACGAGATTTGCAATTACTAGATCGAAATTGATTAATGTACAATAAATTATAATAATTATTATAATAACTAAATATTTAGTCTAATGTGGTGTTACCAGGTTTGTAAATTGCTTGTACTTTTCCTCCTTTTCTTTTGCAGTATACTTTCATTTGGTCCAGTCTTGGAAGCAATCAATGTAGCCTATACCAGTGAATGAGAAACTACGTTTGTGTTCGCTACGTTGGCTGTATTATTATGAGTTTGAGAGAGATAAGATTTAGGTTACGGGAATATATACTAGCCTGTGTAACATCTTAGCTCCCGCCAGAGCTACATCATTGGGTGGGAATTTCAGTTCAAATGTATGATGGCAGACGCTTATTGAGATAGAACGCCATTCAGTTAAAGGAAAAACAATATTTAAAAGCTTCTTCAATTTATTAAATTCAGAAGAATGAAAGGCAAATTTGACTTTCGCAGGAATCTAACTCAGAACGTAAAGAGTAGGGACAAACATCATGAGGCATTTGTTCGGTTTTCTAAAGATCCTACGGACCAATGACATTGAAATTTATACTTAATTAGGCTACACACTTATTGATCGGCAAACTAAGCAATTACGTATGTGTATATATATGTATTTGTATATGCTTATGTATGTGTATGTGTGTACAAGTGTATGTGTGTGTGTGTGTGTGTGTAAACGAGTGAGCGGCAAACGAAAGGGCACTCTTCCTATTTACATATTTAGTATTAGTTATATGTGCTATTATTCAAAACAGTTTGATTCGGTTCTCTGCGACTTATATTTTCGCTGGCTTCATACAGAAGCTTAACTTGTTCAGGCTCAGATTACTGAATGGAGAATCCCAGGAAGTCTAATAAAGTAGGTTGTTATTGGTCAAAGCGAGTCATATGATATCAGCGTAAGATCGACGACCAGCGACAGCAGTTCCATCAAGCAAGGGAATCTCTTGGACTGCATGACCGGATAATAAGCTAGTGGTGGCTTAGTGTCTGGGTACTGGCTGTAGGAATGAGAGTGTGTGTGGTGGGGTGTGTAATGTGTATACGCACACACACATAATTTTATGTGTGTGTAGCAGATGAAGGAATACGTGAGTGTGGGTAGATTATTGGTTTTGTGTGTGTGCATGTGTGTTTGTGGGTAAATGTATGTGTGTATAAGAATAGACACAAGAATAGACACAACCAGCTTCCTCTCCAGTCACATGGCTCCCTTCCTAATGGAACTGCTGTTGCTGAATCATCGATCCTACGCTAATAACACCATGTGACATGCCTTGGCCAATACCAGCCCATTTTCCATCATCCATCTTGGACTTCTTGTGCATCTCCATTCCATAATCTGAGGTGGAATGAGCTACATTTCTGTATGAAACCTATACAACTTCAAGTCGCATGGTACCGAATCAAACTGCTTTAAATAATAATAATAATAATAATAATAATAATAATAATAATAATGATAATAATGATGATGATGATTATGATGATATTAATATTAATAGTAACAAAAATAATGATATTAATAACAATAACGCAATAACGGACATACATACATATATGTATGTACTCGCAACAAACTTATCGTGAATATAAGAGGTGTAAAATCAATTCCCACGCGTTCTAAAACACACTTTTACTGTCGAGGTCTTATATGCTCCAATATTATTCTGTTTCCTTAAATAGTGAACGCTTATAAACTTTAAGCTTATTATTATTTTAACTTTTTACAGAATTTTCATTCATCACTGTTTCTTCATTTAACGCAGAATATATATATGCATACATATATATATATACACACACACACATATATATATATATATATATATATATATATATATATATATATATATATATGTGTGTGTGTGTGTGTGTGTATGTATGTATGTATGTACACACACAGAAAGAGAGATACACGTAGTCACAGGCACGTGCTGACCACTCTGTTCTTTTCGCATTACTATTGATTAAGCCACTCTCAACATTACAACAGACAAAATCTTTTTTCTGATAGATTATCCTAAGAGGGATAATCCATCAGCTGTTCGCGATATCATTTTAGGAATTCTATGATTTGTGAACACATTTTGTCACAGTTGGTCAAAAATTATTTCTATATAAAACATATATACTTTACCAATCAATAAAAAAATTGAATTACGCTTGTTCATTTTAACTTATGTTAGATCTAAACCAGCTGATATCCAACCTCCGACTCTCTGTTCTTCGACATCACGCTTACATTTCCGTTTTGCTTCAACTCAGACAATCAGACTATATTGTACAAAGTTTCGTTCTATAATAGATAATTGTGCGTGTGATGTGTTGTGGTCAGCATTTTAGGTAGATTTTATCGGTCTATAATGGAGATCTCACATAGAATATTTCTCACTAGTTGATAATGTGAGATTAACGGTGAGTTCATCTGGCATATAGATTCACAAGGAAAGCCACAAAAAAAATTGTTATTTTGTTATGCAAATACAAGAATCGCCCAGAACCAGAAAGGTGATGATATGGATAATTACAAAATTTCATCGAATTACTTATTGTCGAAAACAGTCCAGGGAAAAACAATTAGATGAAGTAACATTTAACGCTTTCATCAAATAATCGGATTATTTGAAATATATATATATATATATATATATATATATATATATATATATATATATATATATATATATACATGAAAGATTTAAATATCGTTATATATAATAGATTGATTTATTGAAACAAGAGCTTCTGTAGATTCTGTATGTTGTGGGCTAATTGTTACTGTATGCATGTGTGTGTGCTTGTACAATACAATTCACATACTGTGCAGCACGCATGTAAGTATAACTATGGCACAAATACATGCATGAATTGTTGCTAATTAAATGAAATTATAATGCAAATGTTTATTGTTTTGTTGAAATGGTAATTTCTTCGTAGAGTGTACATAGCGTTTCAGATATTCATTGAATTACAACACATTTTGATCAAGATATAATAAAAAGTATACAAGGTTTTTAACATACACTACACCGGTTTCAAAAACCTACGCCATTGTATACCAGACTGACACGCATAAATTATTTGAATTAGTTTCTTTTCTCTATTTTAAATATTTGCTGAAATTCGATTAATTTTTATCTACAGCAAACGTTACTTCGATCAATTGCTCTTAGAGCTATTGTTTTTGATCATCTGTATTTCGTTGAAACTCAATTGAAACCACCGATGTAAATATTCCTCCACAAAACATCCTGAATATCAGTTCTCAAGGACAGGCTAACCAAAATTATTCATAAATAACTCCACACCAATCGGATCTTTGTCAGACGTATATTGTCATGTTATCATATGCGTTTTATTTTTGTTACGCCTCATGTTCTTGTTTTTGATTTACAGTCTTAAGTGGCCATCCACAACTGGGCAGATATGTTATTAAAGGCGTTGTAATCTGCGAGAATTTGCATGTCCTGCAACGATATATTTCGTCTTGTAAAGCATGTTTTTGTAATGGCTTCCTAGAGGTCATATAACTGTGCTCGTTTAAGAGCCCCATACATATATATATATATATATATATATATATATATATGTATGTATGTATGTATGTATGTACGTATGTATATATAGGATTTCATGCTTAGACGACTTGAGATAAGTGTGTAAAATAATTAGATTATTACTGTCAGATCTACATCTTAGATATTATAAGTAGAGACACGATCATTTTCTTGTGGCTTTTGGTATTTTTCAAAAGTTTCATATCTGTATAGGCGTATTCCTCATTCACTGATTATAAACTTGTACGTATTGAAAGAAAGTGAGTTATAAAACTTGAAATCTTAAATACATTTATTTAAATTAATAACTGAAAGCAAAATGAAATCTGCATTTTAATAAGTGAAATTGTGATTTTTTTTCTTTACTTTTCATATCCTAAACAATATGTTCAATTTTCTATTATCTCTGACATGCGATCAAGGAAATGTGATGTTAAAATATAAAACTAAAATTAGATGTATTTTAATTACGAAGAAAATATCTTACGTCTAGTAGAGTTATATTAATGCATATTTCAAACACAAGACATAACAACAAATATCTGACATATTACGAAAGTTATTAATATAAATTTAAAAGAGATGAAAAAATAACAATTTACAAAATGTTCAAAGAATTTGACGTCAATATACGTTGATTGGAGAAAATATATTGTGTAAAAGACACAAATGCTTATATGCACACATGCATACATACATATATTACATATTTATATACATACATATATATATATATATATAAAGTTATATGTTCATATATATATACATATACACAAATATCACACACATATATATGTGTGTGTGTGTGTGTCCGTGTGTGTGTGTTTGTGTGTACTTGTATGTATTTCAATATATGTGTGTTCACCTATATGATAAAGGTGAGAAATTCACATTTGAAAAGCCGTCCATATACTAACCTCTATATACGGTTTCAAGCAAAAACACACCACCAATAATCAAATACATACTGAACAAAACATGTATAAGTACACGTGCACTTATACTTATGAAGGAGAACAAATGTTATGAAAAATCTGTATAAAAGACATATGCTAGATTTTGTTGCTATTTAGGTCCATAGTTGCTGAGACAAAGCACACCTATAATCGCTTCCTTTCTGACTTTTGCGATAGTCTTTCTCTTTGACCTCTAGAGAAACATGATTCATTTTCTGTCAAAGCGACAGTAAACTGTTTTGCCTGTTTCATATCTATTTTATGCTTTTTTCACTGCTTTACATGACTGAATGAGTAATAAATAAGGACTTTATTCTTGTGCTTCTGGTATATCTTATATATCTAATCTTGTATATATTCTTGGATCACCGTCGTTTGATTTGATTGCGAACCCAAAATTATCGGTTAGGTAGTAGAGATTTATAGAATACGTGCTCAACTTAAAATAATTTCTGAGATCTACTGCGTCGAGGAACCTCACATAGATGTACTCCACATTGGCCGTAGTCCAATGATTCAAATGCCTGAATCAGTAAAACAATACAGAGGAACTGGTATGAAATTATAAGCGTTAATGAAGGTTTCCTTCCTGATTCTTCCGATACGTATTATTTGAAGGAATTAAGAATACTGAAGTGAAAATTATAGGGGGGTTAGCATATCAGATGCTCAAAGATAGACCTGTTCAATTTCAATTTAAATCTGAGATAAGGCTGTGCATGAGTAGTTTTATTGTATGCTTTTATTATTCATTGGAACGAAACATGAATTGTAAGATTTACAGTTCAGTATTGCTACAACAGTCTTAGAGAAGTTGCAGGAATCAATTTTTTTTTAAATGAATATTTTAGGCCAGACGTATTTTCTTATGTGTCATATATTTAAAGACGGTATGAAACAGCGATTTAATAAATTTAACCAGTGACATCATAAATATTAGTAACTACGTCCTTATTCTATGAACAATATCAAGTACTAGTATCAGTCGTAGCAAAAAACTTTAGAGCTTGATATGAAGGAAAATTAACTAAAGTTAAATGCCGAATTACTTATCAGCCGTACAAGAATAGACTCACAAGGTATATGCCGTAATTTACTCAATAAACAACAATAACGTGAATACAAAGTCACACCAACATACATAATGCGGATTAATATAGTAGTATCAGAAAAATGAATTAACTCTAAATCAATGTAAAGTTGATTACTGAGACTTAAAGAGTAGTATGACAAGAAAATCTATGCGACAGCCATTTTCAGTGCTAAAGGAACAAAAATTATATTGAAGCTAAATACTAATATTAGAAAGTAATACGGTAGATGACGAAAAGGTTTTCCTGCAAAGCTATTAATTTCTCCAAGTCTTAATGTGTAACTTAATGTGTAAATAGGAAATCATGTTAAGACAGCAACAGAAAAGAATTAAATAAATATTAATGGATTTTTGTCGGTAATCTGATGGCGCCAATGTAACGTTAACTTCAGCTTGAAGGGTACGCATTTTCTTATCAACTGTTAATATTAGCCAAGCAGACAAGCTGCAAGAAGTATAGTGATGTCGTTAAAAGTCACACTTCTTCATTGCTGCTTAATAATAGAAGCTTTTCTAATGATGTTTACTATTCATCCAATTTGTCACCCGTGTTGTAGTCTTCAAACACGTATTTCACTAATTTCTCAACATTTTATTGTCTAGTGCACATATATTTCGATGACAAGAAAATCAGCGTGAGAAAAAGATATTGAAATATATTAGTTAATAAGGCATTAATAACCAGACTTTTACAATACTATAGTCGTCAAAACTAGACATTATTCGTCTTCGTGATGAAGAAGAAACTTACATGCAAAAACACACACACTTATGCATACATACATACATACATACATACATAAATATATTCATACATACTCACACACACTCTTACACACATGCGCTTACACACACACACACACACACACACACACACACACACACACATATATATATGCGAGTAAAAATAAATACAAAAAAAGGGGGTTTTGTATGATTGCGTATAGAGGAATATATTATTTTGTTTAAAAGAGTTCCAACACTGTCTGTTTTTTATGTTTTATTTATATTCCTGCAAAACCAATGTGGGATATAGAATATGGAATATACAATATATAATATAATATATAATATAAAATAAAAATGGATGGTACTATGAAATAAAGTATTGAATGTCTTATTGAATATATGGAATATGTCTTATTGAATAGATGAAATATTGAGTGTTCAATATAAAGGATTAAATATATAAATATATAAAGGTGGTATTTCATATTTTCTATACCTTGTGGTATTTCATATTTTCTATACCTTGTGGTATTTCATCATGGCCGATATGACATGTATGTATGTACGTACAAGTGCATACAATGAGAGAGAGTATGACAGCAATGAGAGTAGGAGAGAGTGAGGCTAACTAAATTGCTGTGTTATTCATTGCGAACGTTCTTAGTCATTTGTAGAGATTTTGTAACTCGTGTTAGTAGCATTTTGCATGTTTGAATATTTGTATATGTATGTATGTATGTATGTACGTATGCAAAGTATGTATGCATCTATCTATTCATATGTGTCTGTATATGTTCTATGTATTTGTAATTATGTGTCTCTAGTGTAAACAATTAAATAATAGCGACTGAGGCAGTATTAATATTAACAGATTATATATATCCCCCGCCCCCTTAAAGTAGATGTGTTAGAGCAGAGAATATTGCGTTATATACCACGACTGGACTACTCACATTGACTTGTGATGTTTTCATCGGTGGTGAGCGAGAAACGTTCGCCACAACTACGGGAACTGTCAGATCACACTGACCTTAATTCTCCATAGAATAATTTCAGCAAAGGCTCAGGAGTGCCTGTGTTGTAAGAAGCTTACTACATAGTGTCGATCAAAGCCTTGTGAGTGGATATGGCAGACGAAAACTGAAAGAAGCCTGTCGCATATATATATATATATATATATATATATATATATATATTATGTGTGTGTGTGTGTGTGTGTGTGTGTGTGTGTGTGTGTGTGTGTGTATGTGTGCATCTGAGGGTCTCTGTGTCTGCGTTTGTCCCCACCATCACCGTTTGACAAGTGGTGTTGGTGTGTTTACGTCCCCATAATTTAGCCGATCGGCAAAAAGAAACCGAGAAAATAAGTACCGGGATTGACTCATTCCACCAAAAATAAATATGGTGCCCCAGCATTGCCTCAGTCTAATGACTGAAACAAGTAAAGGAGAGATAAAAGAAGTATATATATGTGTATACATATATTGCTGATGCTAATGACTAGAATTTTTTACTGGTATTTCAAAACGACCAAGGAGACGTGCTAACGGGGGACATCAAATAATTCTACAACTATTATTTACACCAAGATATTGTCGTCCTTCAGTTGTAGTGTAACGCCGGTATAGAAGCCGTATGATGAAACGAATTTGCTTCCTGTTTACTCCATCATTTGACTTCAAACACAGAGTCCCCTGGAATGCATTACGTTGCAGTATCTCTTGATTCGAGGAAGATTAGGTTGCTATTTTTAGTAAGTTTAATTGTATGAACATTTGAAATAGTTGGGTAGAGTTGCCACCATTTGAAAACAATAACCACACTTTTGTTTTTCACATACTAAAGTTGCAATGAAGAAATCAATATGCATATGTGTTACTAAGGACGTGCATCATAGCAACTATAGGCAGAACTTGAGAGGAGATTGAGTTTATTCCATGTAAAATATAGGCATTGCATTAATAATTTAGAACTACTCAGAAAAGGACAGAAGGAACTATGGATAATAGTGAAAATATGAAAGACTATAGGGTTGGGTGAAGCATTGATGAAAGTCAAATGAAATTTGTTGCAGTTGAGGAGAACGCATGTTTGTCTACGAAACTTCATGCGGCAAAGATGCATAAAAGGATATGGTGATATGTAAAACTAATGGCTGTCCATACGAGCATGGCCCGACATACAGTACAGTACTGGGGTAAATAGGAACTGAACAAGCAAACACGATTAGTCGCTGCAACCAAAGTGATTTTGCCGAGCCTGTTGCTAATATGTATTTATCATGTATTTGATATTGTTAACAGAATCGGGATATAGTTACTAATATCACCACAACATCTGCTACTTTGGTAATCTCTACGAGGTCACTGGTTAAGTCTGTTAAATCGCTAGTTCGTAACGTCTTTAAATATACGACACATCAGAAAATATGTCCGGCCTAAACTATGCATGAAAGACAGAAACGAAAAACAAAAACTAAAAACAGTGACTCTTGCAACTTCGCTAAAATCTCTCGAGAATTCATGTCCACAACAAGTCTGCGATACTTGAATGATTTCATTTTGATTTATGTACGTATGTAAGCCTTGCAGACAGACAAAATAAAATAAAAACAAAAGTGCAATGATTTAAAACGTTCTCCCCTTTCCTTTTCCACCCAACCTCGAAGTCTACAGCTTCTTAAAGAGTAAATTTTCTTTCTTAACTCATATTGATTCGGATATATGACCGAGAGACATAAATGTAGCTAACTTCATCCCCCTTCATTTACAGACATTAGAAACGTATTATAGTTATATACGTCAGAGAATATAAATTTAGTCAAGCAAATAATTCAACCCAATTGCTTCCTCGAATAAATATACATTTTATAACCACTATATTGAAATAATGTAGGACATTTCTATAACTCGTCCAGAAGTATTCTCTTGGTGATAAGAGCAGTTTGCATGAAAAAAAAAATGGTGTGACCGTTTAGACACCAGTTCGACTGTGATTGAGCAGATCTATGTTCAAAAAGGTTCTAGATGGGTATCAATGTGTGTGTGTGTGTGAGCGTGTGTTTGTGTGTGTCGTGTGTGTATATGCATATATATATATATATGTGTGTGTGTGTGTGTATATATATATATATATATATATATATATATATATATATACACACACACATATATATATATATATATACACACACACATATATATATATATATATATAAAGAGCACTCCGTCGGTTACGACGACGAGGGTCCCAGCTAATACGATCAACGGAACTGCTTGATCGTGAAATTAACGTGCAAGTGGCTGAGCATTCCGCAAACAAATGTATCCCTTAACGTAGTTCGTAGGGAGACTCAACGTGACAATGCTGGTCCTTTGTATAGGTATTACTCATTTTTGCCTACTGAGTGGACTGCAGCAACGTGAAAGAAAGTGCCTTGCTCAAGGACACAACGCGTCGCTGTGAATTGAACTCACGACCTTACGATTGTGAGCCGAATGCCCTAACCATTAAGCCACGTACCTTCACCATATATATATATATATATATATATATATGTTTGTGTGTGTGTGTGTGTGCATCTACACACACACAAATATGTATGCATGCATGTATATACGATCGGATGCTGAAAATTTCCTGGCTTTGGGCAAAAGAAAAATAGAGGAGGTCAGTTGATTATGATTGTATTCAAAATATTTCCGGATTAGATTCACACACTTATTGCAGCGATACTTGAGTTTTTCTAAGCCCTGGAAAAAATCTTCGGGCCGCCAGCCAAGCTTTCGCGTTACAGTTAAAGACAGGAATTATTCAGCATTCCTTCATACATCCCCATATACACATACATACAAACGCACGCACCGTGCACACATCCTTTGGTGTGTTGACTTTTAAATTAGATTTTCCCCATAAATTCGGATGAGACCCTTCCATTTCTTTCGGAACAATAACATTCTTTTTTTTTTTTTTTTTACCACATCTAGATTTTCACCATGAACATACAAGTTAAAACATATATAATTAATGTGCCACAACAATATAAAATGCAAGATATAAAAACTTTAATGATCAGCAAATATATATTATATACAATTCACACAATGTTCAAGCAAATAATTTAATTGACACCTTTTCCTGCTGGGTGCCACAAGCGACAAATAACTCCAGTTCGTTTGCAAAGAAAATCTTGGTTCCTCCCTATCTCTCACTCTCTCTCTCTCTCATATCACCCTCTTTTTTCTCTCCCCTTCTTCTCCTTCTGTCTCTCCTCTTTTTTTAAGTACACATAGCCGTATGTATTTAGGTGCAGTATGATCGAGCAGTTATGGTGTTTATTTCACAATCAGAATGTCCACAATTCAATCTCACTGTGCGGTATTTTGGGCAATAGTCATTTTTCTGTACCCTCTGCTCAATTCATGCCGTGTATGAATTGGTCAGGTGGATTGTGCCTGTAGTTCTAAAGATAAAATATATTCGCATGACATTATGCTAATTCCAGTCTGAGAATTATATTAAATGTAGAAATTCCAGCCACTGCAACCAGAGTATGGAGCACTTAAATTATGACAATAATAAATGTTGTTTGTTGAGTTGAGTCGAGGTTGAATTAAAGAACCATAGAGTACAGCGTTTGTTATACTACAAAATAAGTCAATGCTGTAGTTTCCTATGAAGTAGCAGACTAGTGCCAGCTCAAATTCACTGGAGATCTGAGACAACTAGCGTTCTATAAACGTGCTGACTTTTCCTCTGACAAGTCTTTTTCAGAAAATTTGCATTTCATCCGAAATATGGATTCACGTCGAAATTGCTACTGTACTGGAATCAAACGGTGGTGTTGATAGATAGAGGCCATTGATTGTTCATATTTATTTCTTTTTTACGTTATTTTACGTCATATTAGGAATAGCAAAGAAAAGTGATTATCAATAAAACAAAAGAAAGCAAAGCTGAAAAGGCCAAATGGAATTGGATGTGAAATTAGAAGAATTAAATGGTAGTGTAATTTCGATTTTAAGAATTTATTCGATTGGGATCTGAAAATAAAGTTATATTTTTAGTGGGCGCAAAGCCAACTTCTTTCATATGAAGCGTATAAACGTTTGAAATGGCGCCAACGCAAGCCACAAACTGCTCTGAATTTCATATTCAATATTTCTATGTGATTTAATCATGTGACTACTCTTAATAATAGAAGTTATTTAGTCGGTGTCAGAAACGATAGATCACTAGACCAAATTGTTGGAACAGTTCAATTGGATTCTTTGTCATTCTATGTACGAACAACATTCGGTTTCGCGTCTTACTTTCATACATCTAACATATATAAAATAAAACAACACATTTGTATCAAAGCGAATTCAAAACACAATTGTGAACACACACAGCACACAAACGCACACACACATATATATATACACACAATATATATATATATATATATATATATATATATGAGCATAAACACACACACACATATATATATGTATGTATATTTCTGTCTAACTTTATATATACACACACATGTAAATAGAAATAGATTTTGTTTAATGATATTGTATTGAAAATACGATTGTCATTTAGTTTTGTCGTTTTATCCATTTTTATGGAACAAACTGTATATATATTTGTCTGTGAATATTAACACATTCACACTGCAAATCTACATTTATAAACTTAAAGTATGTGTGTGTGTGTGTGTGTGCGTGCGTGCGTGCATGCATGTTTGCGCGCGCGTGTGAGTGTGTGTGCGGTGAGGTGTCAAAGAAAAGAAAAGTATAATTTGAAAAGACACCGGAATCGATTCTTAGGCAAACCACGTGATAATTAACTCTTTGAATTATTAACATTCTTGGAAATGTAGGCGTGGTTTTTATTGACAAGGCTTGTTACCTTGTACAAGCGAGTCTAAATTTTCCAAAATGTTAGCAAAATCTCAAACAATAAGATTTATAACAACCTTAACAACAGCAATAAGAACAATTCTTATGACTGCGTATATGATGTGGAAGGTAGATAATACAATATTTAATGGATAACTTACGAAGATTTCTGATTTATGCATCATCGATGATGACAAAAAAAGATTCATTGAAAACAAATTATAGAAAATGCAAGACGTGAGGGGCGAAGAAGAGATCAGCCATCATGAACCTATTAACAACATTCATCACAGTTACCAGAATAAATTCACTATCAAGGAAAATGCATTTAAGCATGCTAAGTTGCCCGAATGACGAAGAGTAGACCCATTCATCGGAGTTATTGTAGCCGTTTTCTCCTACTTCTTGATAACAAAAATAACAGCAGCAACAACAGCAGCAGCAGCAGCAATAATAATAACAACAACAATAATAATTATAATTATAATGACACCAGGGATGTTTAACTTGCGAGAAAAAGAAAATATTGCTCCGAAATTTATCCAAAGCATCAGGAAAAACACAAATGAAACTTAGAAAAAAATTACAAAATTTTGGACTGTACTTATATAAGTAATTTTCACTATGAATAACATTGTCATAGATAAAGAAGATGAAATAAAAAAAGTAGATCAAGCCCAGACATACTGATACTTAGGAATCAATTATCTAGATAAGGTATGACACAGAAATTGAAAGAGAAGATAGGGAGAGAATTCATTTGGGGAGTAAGATTAATACTTAAAACAAAGCTCAATGCGAAAATCAAGGTAATAGGCATGAATCCTGTAGATGTCCTAGTTATAAGTTACAGTTACAATATTTTTAATTCGACACAATAGGAACTGATCAAAGCAGTCAGGAATAGAAGAAAATAATGTGAGAATTAGAATACACCACTGAAAACCTACCAGAAAATTTTTTATACACAAAGAACTGAAGGCTGTTGAAGCCTTGTACAGTTAGAATACTACTATAAAATATCTCTCATAGGATTACAGAAATATCTGAGAATCAAGGAAGACTCGTACAAATGTATTTCTAAAACAGACGGAGAAACTCTAGATATAAAAATCTAGAAATAGAGATAACGTGAATGTGGGGGTTAAAATCAGAAATAAATCCCATTATAAGAGGTGCATTAGCTATGATTAAAAATATGCAGACAAATACATAACTAAAGCACCAGCACTTACGAATACATATAACATGAACAAAATAACACTACTAGGTACCGCACACATCCTAAGCAAATTACTTTCAGTTCAGTGAAAGCTGTGCAGTGAAAGTATGTGATAAGAATAAGACTACTGAATGATGATTATGATAAATTTTAATACAGACGCATGACCTTATATTTCGGGTCGAGGGGTGATTTGATTGTATCAGCCCCAGTGATTTACTGGTGCCTATTTTATCGACATTTAAGGGGTGAAAGTCAAAGTCGACCTCAGCGTAACTTCAACTTAGAACGAAAAGAAATGTCGTTCGGCTTTTCGTCTGACTGGCTTACGATTTTGCGAGTTCATCTCATTTATATGGTAGTTGTAACAAAAATGAAGCAAAGTAATCCTTAATTATAGTCATTTAGGAACAAACCTTCAAGGTGAATTTTATATAAGTAAAAATTTGGATAGATTTAGTCAGATAACAAACGTAGAATCTGTGGCGATAGTAGTCTTTCGTAGTCTGAGGAAGATGGTTCTTATTTGTATATAGTGACCAAATGTATGCGCTGCACATTAACTCGGCTTCTGCAGCAAATCAACGTTGCCTGAACAGTTGCACGGAATATCACACGTTAAATGTCGAAGTGATGGCAGACCAGTGAGTCGAAGTATTTTGCTCAAGAACACAAGGTAACACCCGGTTCAGAAATTGAAACCACAATCTCGCGATCGTGAGTGCAACAGCCTAACTACCAGGCCAAGTGTCCTCGCAGATTCTAACACTATTGTTAAGACATTGTCATACACATGTTTTAACATTCATCATGACCGTTTACATTTGAACATTATTGTTAATCTCGAGGTATAAATTATGTGTTAACTTTCAAAAGATTTTATTGAATTCGAAGGAATTTAAGCGAAAATCTGTTCAAGATACTTTTAATGCATTTATTTTGGCTTTGATGACATATCCGTCAAATTGTTACTTTAAGAACGGAAGTCATTAAGGTATTTTCAGGCCATGAATAATACAGGTGTTGTTAGTGCTACTGCTGCTGATGATGATGATGAGGAGGAGGAGGAAGGTGGTGGTGTTGGTGGTCGTTGTAATAGTGGTGAAAATGCTGACAACAATTAAGAAGATGATGTTCAGGAGGAAGAATATAATAATAATGATAATAATAATGATAATAATAATAATAAATGTCCGGATGCAGTACCAGGTAGTGGCTCTCATGGCTTCTGATCTTAATTGATTGGAAGTGTTATCATGTACATTATTTTGTCTTGGTATAAAAAGATGGGTTACAGAAAATATTCTGCTTAATACCACAGATTTGCTTGTCATTTGTTTGACCTTAACCAGTTGAGCATGTCCCTTAGTGGCTGATGATATGTGCATCTCTGATCACGAGCAGAAGTAGTGGGCGAGCATCATAGCCATGTGTTGAGAGGAATTCTTTGGGGTTTGAATAATTCACCTTTGGAAACATGGGTCCCACTTGCGAGGTCACGCGCTGTTTATCGTGATATGAGATCACCATGTCGCGCACATATGGTTGTGATGCATGTGCCTGGTGTACCCTTATCAGACGGGTAGTCATGATGGGTATACTGGGCTTCGAATATTTTACCTCAGTGTCACTTTGATGGCATGCATTGGCCTCTCACTCAATAATAATAATAATAATAATTTCAAACGTAAGCACAACGCTAGTGAGTTCGTGAGAGAGAATGAGTCGATTATATCGACCCCAGTACTTATTCTATCGACCTCGAAAAGATAGAAGGTATAGTAGACCTTATGAGAATTTGAACTCACAATGTGTAAACGGACGAAATGCCGCTAAGCATTCTCCCCGCTGATGATGATGATCATCATCATCATATTGTTGATGTTGATGATGATGACAATGACGATGATGGATGTAATAATAATGATGATAATAATAATGATAATAATGTTGATGATCATGATCATGATAATAAATTATAAAAATCATATTAGCGTAATAACCTATTGTGAGAGACATTTGCAGCTGCTTCAATGTTATTCATGAATTAAATAAATAAATAAATACAAATAGATAAATAATACAGATGCAAAACGAGAATAATAATAATAACAACAACAACAACAATAAATAAAGCATAGAATGAACATGAACAAAATTAATGAATGCAAAGTTTTGTTCCGACAAATTACAGCTAATGTATTTACATTAGAATATATAATAAACATTATTTATACAGAGTCGTTTGTTTTCTGATTCTTGTTCCTCACTTACGAACGTCGGTTCAGTTGATGTTAACCCAATTAGCTACAAAACACCCAAATGTAATGACAATGGATTATTTATTTTCATACCATAATGATTACTCGATACATAAATATATATATATATCATTCACAGACGTTCCAGATGCTTCTACCAATATACTGGCCTGAAGTGATACACTAAATTTTTGAATAATAATAATGATGAAAGTAATAATAATAATAATGATGATGAAGATGATGATGATGATGATAACAACAATAATAATAATGATGTCAAGAATGATGCTGGTGACGATGATGATGAAGATTGCGATGATGATCATGATGGCGATGATTATTATTGTTGTTGCTGTTTTTTTTTGTTGATATTATCATCATTATTTTGGTCTTCATATTTTCATTTTTGTTGCTGTTCTTCAGTTTATTTCATTATTATTAATATTATTATTATTATCATTATTATTATCATTATTATTATTATTAGTAGTAGTAGTAGTAGTAGTAGTAGTAGTAGTAGTAGTAGTAGTAGTAGTATCGTTATAGTAATATAGTTGTAATATAGTTGTTGTTTTGTCTTCTTTATTATTGATGATGACAAGAATAATTGAATAACGAAGATTATGATGATAATAATAATAATAATAATAATAATAATAATAATATTGTGCATGTATTTTATTTCATTTCCTGTTCTTTTGATCGTATTAGTCTTTACTGTTATTGTTACACTTATTAATGCTATTATCAAAAATATAAAGAAACAAATTTAAACAAAAATAATGTAGTATTAATGATAAACAAACAAATATGTTATATTTCATAATGGAGTTAGCGCTTTATCACAAATAATGGAAGCCTTTTGTAGACTGAAAACATCAGCAAAAACTTGATCGCCTGTGATTATTAGTGTTAGATATGACTAATGAAATAATATTATGGAAGATAATATCCATTTCTTGAAAGTCCGAACAAAAGTCTATTGTTCACTTCACTTAATGCTATAATGCATATATTCTATGTCGTTGAATACAACTGCATGCTATGTAAAGGCTAATGTGAAATTTGGTTATCTATTATAAATATGGAAAAATTTGAAAGACTAGTGATAGGAAACGTGCTACTTAAATTAATGCTAACAATAATAATTTGATTATATATAAATACTATATTGATTGCAGAAATACTCCTATCAATTCTTGTTTAGTTAGTACGAGATTTAAATATTGTTTTAATAATAAATGCAACACTGCAAAATATTACAAGCACGGACTGCATTTGGTAAGCTTCTCTATAATGAAGTGTTGCGAGTCAGTAGTTTATCGTAGGCGGTTAGGCAATTATTTTTAGTTGTAACTGAGGTTAGAATTGTGAGAGAATCAACGAAGAAATCTGTCCAGTGGTATATAATTGCTCTATTGATGAGAAAGACATGCTGCCACGAAAGAATGGTGTCGTGGAAAGGATCTCAAATTTGCAGTGAGTATATATATATATATATATATATATATATATATATATATACACATACACGCACACGTATATATATACACATATACATGTAAATATATATCCATGCATTATGTATATATATGGGTTTTATATAATACATATATATATATTGATAGTTCATTAAGTAAAGAGAAGATGGATTTGGTATTGATCTATATTTTGTACTGCCGTCCCTTATGAGTGGGGACTCCGTTCAACATGTGTTGCATTCATTTAGCCGTTTGGGTCTAATCAGGCACATCTGTACATAAAACTGTCTCGCTAAAGATCCGGAACATACACTGCTATGTTGTTATCTGCCCGTCTGGCTATGTATGTGTGTGCATGCGTGCGTGTGTGTGTGCGTGCGTGTGTTTGTGTGTGTGTTTGTACTCTAGAGCATAGCTGTGTGAATTTTCTAGCTTGATTTCGGCGATATATTTTCATGAGGGCACATGTCTCCTGAAGCCTAAATTATGTCTTATCCTAGTTCTTCATGCGAAATACAGAAACACATACACACATTCCTATACACACACACACACACACGCGCACACACACAAACAAACGCACATATATAAAGACAGGCAGGCAGACAGACATGTATATTCACAGAGAGACATACGTAAATGCATACATATCTGTATACAATCATACTTACATACACACGCATAGACCTACGCGCACACACATAGATGCGCACATATATATATATATATATATATATATATATATCATTAGAGTTCATTCGTTTGATGGACCGTAATTTATTTGCAATTAGCCAATGACGTTACCTCCCACATTTCTTTAGTGCAATCTTGAATGAAGACTAATGAAAGAATTGTAAGTTTCTCTTCGTAGTAACATGTAAGTGAACAATAAGTATTGTACCAGAATATTCGTGTGAGTAATTATTGCGCGTCCACTCTGAATGATATATCACTTATTTCTAATACTCGAAACTTTCACGGCATATTGCACGGTTTCAGATGTTAAAATTGTAATAATTTACGTGGCAACGGTTCCTAATTTACCGAGTTAAATATTAACTGAAATTTGAGAACTTAAATCAAATATCTCTCGTAAATATCCGAAACAGCATTCTACTGTCAGTTTTATATTAATTAATATGACTTATGGTATAGAATAATTATCTCATGAATTTGAAGTATATAAATATTCTATTGAATGCAATGTTGATCAAATATTGTTCAATCAATTAGAGCAATCAAGAACATCATGGCGGGTGTCTTCTACACTGATATGGTAAGATACATATACCATTTCATATTACTGAAATCGGTAGAAATTACACGATCTATATTTATACTAATGCCTCAAGTTATTGTCTGCGAGACTATGTACTCAATACAAAATTACATACCAGCCAATGGAAATTAAATCCTTATAAATATAAGCAAAAAAAATAATAAAAAATTAGACTGTAAAATCTGCAGTCTAAAACTGAACAGTATGGTTCATATCGTGTATCGAGTACGTTATGCTTTTTATAATTGTCAAGCTGTTGATGTAAAGTATATCGCTTCAGCTTAGATATTTATTCATCATTGCTGATCAACATATGGTTAATCTGATAGTGTTTTCCGAAGTGACTGCGTCTGTCTGTATATATAGATATATGCATGTATGTTTGTATGCCCGTATGTATGTACGTATGTATATATGTATATATATATATATATATATATATATATATATATATATATATATATATATATATATACAGAAATAAATACATAAACAGAGATAATTGTTTTTATTAAATATATTGTGCTATGTATGTTATTCAAGAGGTATGTTTTCGTACCTGTGTCTGTATATATAAACATACATGTATATATATACACACATATATATATATATATATATATAGAGAGAGAGAGAGAGAGGGAGAGAGAGAGACAGACAGAGATACATATATGTATATGTGTGTGTGTGTACATATCTATATACATATGTATATATGGATATGTACATATGTATGCATATGTGTGTATGCATATATGTCTCTGCAAGAAGAATAGACCACTAGTTAAATACTGATTGTAGACAACTTTCAGGGAATCGCACCAACAAAAGAACTCTTCTTAAAATAGACTGCGTGGATCAGTCTGCACATTTACTCCCTACTTTCTCTTTAAGCTTTATGAATTTACGTATGAGGATCTGTCTCAACCTATTATGTAATATCAGTACTACAGTCCAACAGTATAACGTCCCGGGGAGATTAAGTGATGTTGTGAAAAATACGAACGTTCCTGAATCGCACTTCAATGTATATCTTGTGATTTATACTCTGTAAAGCAAATATTGTATAGGTATAAAAATGTTATAATCTGACTCAACACCACTTGTTAGTGTAACCTTTCACATTACTAGACATGTGTGCGTGCGTTCATGTACGTATGGGTATACATATATTCACATATATGCCTGCATATATGTATGTACATGTATGTACATATATATATATATATATATATATATATATATATATATATTCACACACACATACATAAACTGACATGCATATTCACATACATGTATGAATGTGTATATATATATATATATATATATATATATATATATATATATATATATATATACATAGATATATTCTCATGCATATTCACATACATGTATGTATATATATATATATATATATATATATATATATATATATATATATATATATGTATATATATATATATATAAGTTGTACGTATGCCGCTCTATATGTGTTTAAATAATACAGAGTGGGACAAAAACGCAAAACATCCACACAGTTAGGTGATACAAGAAAGGGACAAAATATACACAGACGATACAAAGAAAGCACGGACATGTCATTCGGAGTTTTCTCTCTTCAGTCGAGATCCAGATTATCTTTGCGATTTCGCCTGGTTATTCTTGATATTGATCCAATCTGGCCAGCTAAGCTAAGTGCATCAGATTCCTTGGAAGAAAGCTGCAAATGTATACACAAAAAAAAAAAAAGAAAAATGTTGCACAACTATAAAAAAAATAATAAAGCAGGACATACAGTGATTAGGATGCTGCACTCAAGATTGCAAATTAGGTGTCTTGATTCCTAGACAGCAATCGTTGTGTCTTTTAACCAAAACACTTTATCCTCCCACGCTCCATGACACACACCCATAAATGGTTCTCACTCCGATGGACTGACGTTCATTTCAGTAGGGGAATGATAGTTGCTCCGCTAGCAGGGCGACAACGTGAGGAAGGGCATTGTTACCGGTGGTATATAATAACATCCGATTGTCGATATATATATATATATATATATATATATATATATATATATATATATATATATATATATATACGTATACATATTCTTTTATACGTTTCATGCCTAAGACTGTGGCCGTGCTGGGGCACCTTACACTTTTGTGTGTTTCTTGTGACTTAAATTTCTTAAAGCATACGTCTCTACTTCCTTCACTTGTAGACATTCTAGTGTTATGTAAAATTTAATTATTGTCGAAGATACATGACACTTCATAATTATATTTATATATATTCATATAAAATGACATGGATACTTCGACAATAATTAAATTTCAGATGACACTAGAACGTCTACATGTGAAGGAAGTAGCTTAACGCAAATAATTTGCATTTGATATACATGCATGTTAATGTCAACTGGGAATATATTATGAAGTATTTTGAAGACTTAGAAAATACTTCGTGAGTGATGTTCAGTAACATTGCATGCAACCAAATATTATGGTCATTATTGTACGCTTTGAAAACTATTCTATTCTAAAAGTAAACCACTTCGTAGCTCTTCACACTACAGAGCCAATGTCAGATGACATCTGATTGCCGATGTTGAAGTTTCCTGGAATAGTGATACATCGTTATGCTTATTGCAATGAAGATTCTATAGAATATTAAAGCGGCGTAAATATTCTGATCTTGGAGTAATCTTTTGTCTTTTCAAGTTAAAATTAGGACTAACTACGACATTCATTTTCACACCATGAAATATCACGTGCATAAATATGGCTGACAAATTTTGGCACAAGCCAGCAAATTCGGTTGATGGGTGGTGGGTATCTGGATAGGAAGGTAACTCGATTACATCGCCACCCCCTGTCCTCGACTGCTACTCATTTTCTCTGCTGTTGCTACTACTATTACTACTTCTATTACTATGACGGTGAGCTGACAGAATCGTTAGATTGCCGGGAAAATGCTTAGCGGCATTTCGTCCATGTTTATTCTGAATTCGTATCCGCCACGTTCGACTATGTCTTTTATCTTTTCAAGGTCGATAAAATAAGTACCAGCTAAATACTCTTCTTCTCCTCTCCCTCTCTTTCTCCCGCCCCTCCCTGCATTTAATCTCACCATCAGAACGTCACTTGCTAAAATTATATGTATAACTCGCCTCCTCTATTTTCAACTAACATTTTAACCACGTAATAAAGATTACGTTCCCCCTACCTCGCGTCATGGACACTTTTCTTTCCCTCGTTTTCTTTCTCCTCTCTTTTCCTTCAACTAATCACGTCAAAGCGTTACAATTACATTCCCTCTACTTCACGTCATAGACGCTTCACTCCCCCTCTTTTTCGTTCTCCCTCTTTCCGTCCCACACTTCACCTTTTCCTCTTTTTCTCTCTCCTTTTTCTTTCTTCTCTTTTCCGTCAACTAATCACGTCAACGCGTTGCAATTACAATCCCACTATCTCACATCATGAACACTTCTTTCTCCCACTTTTCTCTCTCCCTCTTTTCCTCTAATCACATGAAAGCGTTACCGACGGGCTACGTAGCGCAATGACAAACAGATTTATTATAATCTACATATATTTCTTATTGTAAAGCACGTATAAGCCTCAAGGGCATAGATTTTCGTGCGCTGTGTTTAACTATCTAAATTGTAAATTCTAATGTTCCTCTTTAAAAAATTGAAAATTAATTTTTTTAATTTTGTTTTTCAATTTTTTTTTATTAGCAGCTTAGAATTTTCTATCAAAAATACTGTTGCTAAGTAACGTGTTAAGCAATATTTTTCACAATATTTCCTATTAAAATGAATCAAAATAAACTATACAAAACCACCATAAAACATACATAAGTACGGTATATATATATATATGTGTGTGTGTGTGCGTGTGTGTGTGTGTATGTGAATGTGTCTGTGTATCTATACATTCATACGTACATATACATATAAATATATACAAATATATATATTTATATACATATATATTTATACAGTATATATATATATATATATATATATATATATATATATATATAATATATGTATATAAACATAAGTATCACTGCATACATATATGTTATATATATGTATGTATTTATCTATTTGACTGTCTACCTATCTATCTATCTATCTATCTATCTATCTATCATATATATATATATATATATATATATATATATATATATATATATATATATATATATATATATATATATTCGTACTTATATACGCACACGCATACGTAGACATTTATGTGGGGACTGTATGTGTATGTGTGGATAAGTAGAAGGCATGGCAGAATAAGACATATTTTGCGTGATCTGTCGAGATTAAGAAAGAACTAAGGGAAATGTAATGTCATATAAAAATATAAATGGAACATACGTGTATATGTTTTTCTCAATTAGATGTAAAATTGAAAAATAATTTATTTTCCATCTCTCACTGAATGTTGAATTTAATTTAGCATAATAAAAGTAAAATGAAATAAATCGAAAAGGTGTGAAGGTAGTGAGACAAAGTTTCAATAAAGTGTGTTTTTTTTAATGAAACATGAAGCAGTCAAAAGGGCTGCATCACGTGCTTTATTTACCATTCCGAAACTGTAAATGTCAAATCAACTTTCACAAATTGGAATTAAACACCTTCGGTGATTTAATAAATTAGCCTGAGCAGTGACATTCCCGGAATCAAATATACATCAATCGCAGAGTTCTTGATTCTCTTGCTGCTGCTACTACTACTACTACTTCTACTACTACTACTACTAATACTAATACAATAACCACCAGCGCCGCCGCTGCCACCACCACCAATAACAACAACAACAACACTAATTGTGACTACTGCTCAGCAGCTTTTGTGATTATTCATTATTAATTCGTTTTCTTTTATATCTCTATAGCTTTTATTTATAAGCCACGAACAACAGTTTTCTGAAAATATTTAGCCATTCAGAAATGTATGCAAATAAATGTACATATCTGAACGCACACATATACAAACCGGAAATGATCATGCAAGCACAATGACAAAAAGGAAGATGTGCTAATACTGGCCTTTCAGAATAACAGGAAACCACACACACACACACACACACAAACACACGTGTATATATATATATATATATATATATATATATATATATATATATATATATACACACACAAACACACCCTAAATTTGATAACACCCTATCAAGACAATATTAGAAACCTACCAATATATATATATATATATATATATATATATATATATATATATATATATATATACACGTATATGTACACACGCACACACACACAAACACATGCGCGCGTGCACACACGCACACATATATTCGCATTGATGTATCTATGTATGTCTAGAGAAATCAAATTTAAATTAGACACATTTATTCAAATAATTTAGGCTTGATAGAAATTGCTGATTACCTAATTGCATCTCCAATAAAGCCCTATCTAAACAATATTAGAAACCCAAGAATGAGAACGACAGACATAGACAAATAATTGACTTCACATTTATGCATATAAAAACCAAATTGAATAACGAAAGATGTGAATTAATTAAATTATATTCCCGACACCTCATCTTGTGATCTTTTATTGAAAGACAGTTACCTTTACATATAACTGGCACAGATCAATTGTTGTTAAATACTTAATGATGATCAACCAGTTTTTGGAATATTTTCACCCTATAAACGTGGGTGAATACATCATACGATGTTGCCTGTTTTTGACTGTATTTTTTGATTTTCTAGAGTGTGTCGACTTCTCCACGTCGAACAACAGGTAAAAAGGCACTTTGTTGATCAATTATCACTCCCGACAAACTGTCTTATTATTCGTTCATTATTGTGCTAAAGAGAAATGCCAACTATATATATATATATATATATATATATATATATATATATATATATATATACACTCAAACACACACACACATATATATGTATGTATGTGTATATACTCACCTATATATGTATTTACTGGAAACTAAGAGATTTACCACATATCATCATTCATTGACACACAAATGACTGGTGAAGAAAAGACAGCATGGGATGACAATTTTTCAATTTACAATGTACGACTTTGGACAAGTATTAAGTTTTCTGGCAAAGTAGATCTATATTAGTGAGAATATATCAGTAGAAGTAGTTATTCTGCAAGTCACAAATAGGGAAAAGGAGAAATATTGATACGAGACAGCCGCATGTGATTAAGTTGTAAATGTTGCACTGTACAGAGATGAATTATTTCTGCATTATTTGCAAAGGAATTCAACCAAAGCACTGTGAAGGTTATTCTAGTAACAGTTACACAGCCTATAATTGTCAATTTACTGAGGTTGAATTTGTTCCTATGCTTCGACGTACGAGATATTTCTGGTGTGTTATTTAATATATTGAAAGTTTAAATCCATACGTGACATTTCCCTCTATATTGTAGGTTGCATCTCTTCAGTCTATTAACATATAAATTTGCATTTCCAACGAGTTACTTATCCCTTTCCCTACTCTGTAATTTCCATATGTTTTGCAACTTTGCATAAATATATACATATATGCATGCAAATATACATACATGCGCACAAGCACGCAAACACATATAAAGCAATTATAAAGATACACACACTACATATATGTATGTTTATATTTATGTTTTGGCAGTTTAAAGTAACGGCCATTTTGCAAACGTGTTTGTGTGTGAATGTATCTTTGTATGCTTGTCTGCGCCTGTGCTTGTGTGATTTTACGCCAGTGTTTCCGTCTTTGCAGTAACTGTTCCTGTACCATTCAAGCCTAATATCGTTATATTTCATCTTATTCTTCCTAGCCATCAGTTTACTTATATGTTTCAATTGTGAGGCGTTTCTGTTTGCGCCCTCCTTTTCTCTCCTTGTCCGTTATGCTAATATCTGTTTGTATGAATGCGGTAAATTCGTACGGAATCGTTCACACGCCGAGCTAACTACGTTGCAGCATTTCGTCCGTTTTTACGTTCTGAGTTAAAAATCCCCAGATGGCCACTT
>NC_142946.1:16842044-16869544 GCF_046866305.1 Octopus bimaculoides | reverse complement strand
TTTTATGATCTGTTTAATATAACCATCATCATCGTCAACATCAATTCCTTGACATTACTGTTATTACTTATGTGGCCAGCTACACGGTATCCACGGCATATAAGCGACTGGGATAAAAAAAATTTTCCCATGCGCAAGTGCTTCATACGGTTTAAACATTTAAGGCTAAATGCATGAGAGTAGCATAAAATATGTTTTGCTTATGATTGCAATACTTAAGCTATTAGACAATGCACCTAGAATTTACCATCTCACATATCTCATGTCGTCTATTGAGAGTTTAGTAACGCGTCCCTTGATATAATCACATGGAATAACATGAAGGAAACTCAGGACACTTGCTTGATTTGATACAAAAAGCTTACAATTTCCCCTCACCTTGCAAGATGCGAAATTTTTACGCACCTCCGAAAGACGAAACTAGAAGGAAATATGTACAACGTAATGTCGCAAAGACTTGTGGCGCTCACGGTGTAACAAACTTTTGTCAAAAGTCTAATCGACCAAAGAAATTCTGGGGTAAATTTCAACAACGCTCACAACATCAATATTTCATATGCTTGATGACACGCCCCATTTCTCTATATGAGATTAACTCAGAAAAAAAAAAACATTTATAGGCAGTCACCGTCCAAAACGTTCATTTTCTCATCGAGGATTTCTTTATGGTTTAAGATATAATTTGACGACTGACAAACGACTTATCCTAGAAAATGTGTTTTCACATCTTCTAGGATAAGTCGCTTGACATTATCCTTAGCAGCATTTACTTTACCTTCACGTTTTGAGTAACAATTCCACCGAGGTTTTACACCCTCCACTCGCAATTACAGGACATTTGCCAACATTTGAAACAATTATAAATTTCTACTGAGAGAAGGGTGCTAGACGATTACATTAACCCAAGTGATAAAGTGGAATTTATTTCATCGACCCCGAAAGGATTAAAGGGGAAGTCATCTTCCACAGAATTTTAATCCTCTTCCCCCACACACCAAATTTCACATATTGTGGGTACAATAGAATGAATTGTATGTTGCACTGACAGAATCTTCTGTGAGCCTGGCGAAAATATGTTACGCTATTTGTTATGTTTCTTTACTTTCAATGTCGAAATACTACAGACGTAAATGCGACCATTCATCCTTCCAAATTTGAGAAGCTAAAGTGCCAATCAAGTACAGAATTCCATGGTATTAACCCTCCAAAATTTCAAAAGTTCTTCTAATGTTAGAAACTATTATTATTGCATTTAAAGAGTCTTAATTTTACTAGTAGCTTCTTTTGGAAAATTCTTTCGGAGATATTTTGGTTGTGAAGTAAAATGCGGAGGAGTATATCTTCTCTTTGATGTAAAACGGTTTCTTTTAGACGTCATCCTATACAAAATACAAAAATATAAAAAACAAATGTTTCTTAATTTTATATCTTAATTAGCCTTGTGATATAATTATGTTTATGGCGTCATAATATTTTAAAATTATTTTGATATTTTTAGGTTTTATTCACTCTTCACACTCTTTCATTCTCTTTCTTTCTCTCCTACTCTCTCTCTCTCTCTCTCTCTCTCACTCACTCACACAAACACACTATTTATCTATCTACACGCACATAATACTTACATACACACATACGCACGCACACACATACATACATATTTGTACATAATTGTATGTATGATAGTTTTAAATATAATCTACACGATGATAAATATCAAACAACACACTTTGTAATCTGTTACTGATGTGTGCAATAAGCTGTGTGATCGAGTTCGGATTATTCTAGAGATGTTAACCAGAATAATAATAATAATTTACTCATTTATAAAGTATTTAATTTATTGCTGAAAAAAATTGTCATTTTCATACTTTATCTTTACTATGAAAGAACCTTACACGGGCACTCTGTTGATCCACTCCATAGATTAATCTCAAATGCTCATTTAAATACTAACATACTCTATCATAAAATCAATTTTCCAATATATTGTTGTTGGCACTCCGTCGCTTACGACGTCGAGGGTTCCAGTTGATCCGATCAACGAAACAGCCTGCTCGTGAAATTAACGTGCAAGTGGCTGAGCACTCCACAGATACGTGTACCCTTAACGTAGTTCTCGGGGATATTGAGCGTGACACAATGTGACAAGACTGACCCTTTGAATCACAGGCACAACAGGAAGTAAGAGTGAGAGAAAGTTGTGGTGAAAGAGTACAGCAGGGTTCGCCACCATCCCCTGCCGGAGCCTCGTGGAGCTTTAGGTGTTTTCGCTCAATAAACACTCACAACGTCCGGTCTGGGAATCGAAGCCGCGATCCTATGACCGCGAGTCCGCTGCCCTAACTACTGGGCCATTGCGCCTCCACTTCCATTATATTACAGTACTGATAATCTCCAAAGCTGTATACCGATAAACCAGTATAATGGCACTGTTTATTACATTATTAATTTCGATTAAATGACATCATTCCGTTCCTTAGCCAGGCCTCATATCTCTTCAAATGGAAAAACCTGAGTCTTCTCACCCACCTAGTACAACATATTTCTCATCTTTTCTTAAGAGTATATGCCTCACACACCATGCTAGGCCCGGGTCATGCGGTGATGGTCATCGGGGGTATCTCAATAGAATTTAATCTCTCCCTATATCGCATAGAATCTGATCAGACGTTCTTAGAGTTCTGCTAGTACAGAGCCGAAACTATTATCTTTTATCTTTTACTTGTTTCAGCAATTAAAGTGCGGCTTTTCAGGAGCACAGCCCTGAAGTCAACAACAGAACTTATTTCTAGTTCTGGTCGCTATTAAATCGGAGTCTTTTGCTGAACTGTTAAGTTAGGGAGACGTAAACAAGCCCCGGTAGAAAAGCAGTGGTTGGGGACAAACAGAAACACAAAGATACACGTATACACGCATCAAGGCGGTCAGCTGACAGAAACGTTAGCACGCCGGGCAAAATGCTTAGCCATATCTCGTCTGCCGTTACGTTCTGAGTTGAAATACCACCAATGTCGACTTTGCTTTTCATCCTTTCGGGGTCGATAAATTAAATACCAGTTACGCACTGGGGTCGATGTAATCGACTTAATCCCTTTGTCTGTCCTTGTTTGTCCCCTCTACGTTTAGCTCCTTGTAGGCAATAAAGAAATAAGAAACACAAAGATACACGCATACGCGCGTGCTTCCAAACAATTTCCACTTACTAAATTCACTGACAAGATACTGGTCGGCACTGGACACAAGTAGAAGACGCATAGTCAAGGTTCCACGCATAGGCACTGAATCCAAAACCATATGGTCTCAAAGCAAATTTC
The DNA here is from genome assembly GCF_046866305.1 of Octopus bimaculoides. NCBI lineage: Eukaryota > Metazoa > Mollusca > Cephalopoda > Octopoda > Octopodidae > Octopus > Octopus bimaculoides. Next base: position 16,866,230 of record NC_142946.1, on the reverse strand, counting down.
TGAGCCACTAGTTTATACCGTTTACATAGATCTTGACAGGATAAAAAGACAGAGATCATTTAGATTACCAGACTTGATTTTTCACAGTGAATAACTTAGAAGGGCGCAATCATTCAATCTGATAATCTAATGGTTCTACGAATTAATCAACTAATCAATGTTTGTCATTGGAAACATAAATTATGCAACTGTTTCTAAAGATTTATTTCTTTGTAATATCATAAAGCTAATACCTCAGGTAAGGCAAAGAAAACCAAAGTCGGGATTTATATATACTATAGTATATGACAAAGTAGACACTATCTACGGAAATCTTGAAATCAAATAAACAGGAACACAGGAAAAATATTTTTATGCCTTGTATATAGTAAATTAATTGTTCGTATAGTAACACGATTGCTTATCAATTGTCAGGTCATCTACTGAAGCAGTTTGCCTTTTCTTTGTCCATTACTAAATGATCTGCCTTAATCTTGGTATTTTGTGATGTCTTTCTTTAAATAACCAGTTCAGATTGAGGTGCTAACAGCAGTGTAATCATATCATATGGTGTGTCCAGGGTTAACTTGTTGAAATAGTGTAGTCTAAAGAGGAGTTCATTACTTATATGCGAGAACGAAACATTTGTAATACTTCCTGAACAAAGTGATACTTTATTTAACGATGAGTTTAGCATAAATTTAGAGAACTATAATTTCTCTTAAGAAAGAGAATAAATAATTGAATATTATACGCAGCTTCGTAATTATCCGAATACTTTTGCTTATACGCACATAGACATACAGAGAGAGATAGAGCGAGAGAGAGAGAGAGAGAGAGAGAGAGAGAGAGAGAGACCGACCGACCATCATAAATACACAGAGATGTACGCACACGGAAATGCATATACAGACACTCATATATACACACACGCACATATACACATATACACACACACACACACACACACACACACACACACACACACACACACACACACACACACAACACATATATATATATATATATATATATATATATATATATATATAGGGAGAGAGAGGGAGAGAAACGAAGGAGTCTGTGGTTTTAATATTAAATATGTATAGGAATTTTCTTTGTATATAGTCAGTGTACTTTAAAAATGAGAGAAGTTATTAACATCCAATTTCTAGATATTTGAAAGGTTTATTTTCATAGAATTATGCAAGTCTAGTGGTAGATAACTATTTCGGCTGTTGTTGATACTTGTATCTGGAAAGCTAAGAAATCTTGTTTCATAATATCAATATTATATGAGTACGTGTGTTGAGATGTGAAAGCAAGCAGGCTGTTGATACAGTAAAGTTGAATGTGAAAGTGAAATATACAATAATCGAAGCCGTCAAAACAACATATAAGGTAGAATAAGTGAGTGTCTACAAAGAGCTAGCCAACAAAAGCTCCGAGTCGGATCAGTGTTAGAGGAAGCTTCCATTGCAAGACATGAGAGACCTATGTGGCCTGAAGAAAATCAACGGAAATATTCCTCAGTAGACAGTCTATTGGAAAAAAAACTATCATTGAAGAATAGCAACTTTGCACACAGAACAAACTCAATAGATATAATAAATTGTAGACACACACACACACAAACACACCACGCGATCAAACATACTACTCACACATATATAATATATAAGTACGTGTCTGTATAGTGCGTGTTTGTTTGTGTATTGTGGGTGTGAGCATATATATATGGTCAAATACGCAATCATATATACAGACATATACATGGGGTCATTTTCAGACTTCGAGTCAATTATAGTATATATTATAACCTTATCATAAATATTTATAAAATTCCCCGTTTATATATATATATATATATATATATATATATATATATATATATATATATATACATATGTTTATACACACACATATATATATGTATGTAAATATATATTATATATTATATATATACACACGCACACGTATTTATATATATATATATATATATATATATATATATGTGTGTGTGTGTGTGTGTGTGTGTGTGTGTGTATGTGGGTGTATGCATGTATACATGTCTGCGCGTGTGTGCCTGTGTGTAAATGTACCTGTGTATATTAAGACACGGAAAAATACAGACGTATATATGTACATTTGTTGCTGAGTCTCGGTATAGAGGTTTTATGTGTACGTGTAGCACACTATTTTCTTATTAGTTATATCTTATATCATATTCATCCGACATTTTCATATAGATTCAAAATAATGTGTTCTGTATAATGTCTATTTCCTTCAGTAAAATATATAATCTTTACTTTAAAAGATCTGTGCATCATATTTGCATAGATACATCTATTTCTTTTACACGATCTTATCGATCTTATGCTAAATGATATTTTCCAACTTATATTGATATTATCAATCACTCAATCTATGTATCTACATTTATTTATTATATATATATATATATATATATATATATATATATATATATATATATATATATATATATTTATTATTATATATAATATATATATTATATATATATATATATATATATATATATATATATATATTTATTATTATATATAATATATATATTATATATATATATATATATATATATATATATATATATATATATATATATATATTTTATTATATATAATATATATATTATATATATATATATATATATATATATATATATATATATATATATATATATATATATATATATATATTCATATATATACATATTTATATAAATATATACATATACATATGTATATGTATATATATATATGCACATATATATATATCTATATATGCATGTATATGTATCGTTATATGTATTATACATGTATATTATATATGCACATATATAGTTATAAATTATATTTACCTATGTATATAGTAAAGTAATATGTATATAAATTTATATATTACATATATATGTATTTGTGTGTGTTAGAGAGAATGTGAGAGGGAGTGCGTTTGTGTGTATGTGCTCGCGCTTGTACACTAATACATATGTATATATATATACATATATATACATATATTTATATATATGAGTTCGTCTAATTATGTATGTGTGCGTGTTTGTGTGTATGTTCGTTAACTTAATGGTTGCGTGTTTTATTACGTGAGCAAAGTGTATGCACGATTGTATGTATGGTAGTGCATTTACAATCTTAAAGAGGTTAAAACGAAACGTTTAAGAACAGTCTATGGCAACTCTGGACGTCTTTGATATTTCTATTATGGATACAAATAATTATAATCAATTTTATTTTACTTCCACCCTTCTCTATATGGCTTCCTGTGTCTGGTGTCTCCCGGCTGAATTACACGAATAAAAATCAATATACATTTTGAAATATTATAAAACAAAACGTTTTAAGAAGACACAGCATTATATTTTTTTTCACTTGTCACTCAATATTTCTTCGACAAATTTATTTCAGTTATATTGAAAACAGAACTTATTTTCTTTTACGTTGTCCTTTTATTTATCATTTGAACATATAGCATACAATTTAGCAGTTCCTATTTACCTGAATAAATCACAGCCTGTCTTCGTGCTGATGTAATGCATCAGTTCCTTCTGTGGACTTGGCACGAAGCCTCTTTTGTTACCTCTTTCGTTATGCAGCTGTTGAATAGGGGATTTAGTTGAGTGAAATTACTTCTGGCACTTATTTTATGGAAATGCCACTTGTTTTATCGAAGACTAAGTGAAAGAAACAAAGAAAAACTAAATAAAAACCTTGTTGAAATAGAAACTCGAGATTAGATACACGAAGTTAGATAATCTAATATATGTTTAGTCGATGCCATAGTGTCGCTTCCACGTAACAAATGTATTTAAGAATGTTGTATTGTTTTCCGTGCTAGGCAGAAGGCCAATATTTGAATCCGAATATATGACGACACAGGTCAATATTTAACTGATTTTTAATTTAGCAAAACCATTGGATATGAAATGTTAAATCGACACCGCTTGGATTAGAGGGATTAAAGTAAAACAAATAATGCGATTATTCCCTCTGCTGCATATTTCCAACTCTAATTAATCTCTGTATTATCTTAAGAACTTTACAGAATTCTGATGTTATTCTTATTCCATATATGTACATGAAACAGCGTCTTCGGAATACATTTATTAACAACTGATGCCCATACATTTATGTTTCTGACTGTCCTTACATAAATTATTTGCATATTACAGTTAATACTATCTTCCTTTAAGACACTACACAATTGTGTAGCACAGAAAATATGGTCAAGGCAGTTGGCTGGTAGACATCCTCATTATGTAAAGCAAACACACAAAAAGCAATCAATAATTGAAATGCAATATTTAGTTTCCTTTCTCTGCGTTTTGAGTTTAAACAACTCATGGCAATAATACTATGTATTTTATCAATACCATGACGCTAAGACAAATACTACAAATGTGTTGCGGTAGAATTAAGATACTATATTTTTTCTCGACTTATCTGATTTTTTAGTAATGTACGAAAATCATTATTAGTGTTTAGAAGCCGATGAGTGAGTCAATTATCTATTAGCTAACAACACAATGAAAATTCGTTTATGCAGCACCATTAATTACTTAGACGAAATAATGTTTTTCTAATATAAGCATAAGTGAGAAAATAATGGAAAGTGTTATTTGACTGAGTTGCTAATTTTAGGATTCTGAGAGGTAAAAGAAAAATAACGTTTTTTCCTAAATGGGATTTGAACTCCGAAAGTTGAAGCAGGAACAATGCTAGAAGGTATTTGGTACGACCCTCTAGAGATTCTACGAGTCTACCACCCTACGAGGCAAGATAATAGTCATTGATATACTTAATAGGAACGGAAATGAAATTTTAAAGACGTTTGTTTTCGAAAAGCTCAACAAGCCGTATGAATATATGAATGAAAGATATATTATCAATAAAAATAATCTGTACAATTCGACCCATCTGGTGAAGTTTCTATGCAGTCGTTCAGCTTGTAAGGAAGAGCAGCTTATTCTATATCAAAAGCCATTTACCCATTCTTAATATGGAGGAATAATTTTAATAATGCAGTGAAAGGAACACTAGAAACCAATAGATACAGTGTGATGACAGTAACATTTTTCGACCTCAGATCAACTTCATTCAGCAGGGCTGACAAGACGCTAGCTAGCAGCAGCCAGAGCAAAGAATGAAATTGCATTAATTTGGTGCATCGTTGCAGATAACCTATTCGAAAGTATATAACCACACAGATGGTATATGCGGTATTAATTTTGCCGTTGCTGGAGTTAAGTGCGAAACGTCCTGAACAATGCTTGAATGCAAAGAAACTCATTCCAGATATGCCAACTTCATCATATATTCCAACATGACATGATGTATATACAACCAATAATATATATATATATATATATATATATATATATATATATATATATATATATATATATATAGTGCGTACACACACACACACACACATATTTATGTGTGTGTGTGTGTGTGTTTGTTGAGGGGTACATGGTTGTATTATATATGAATATGGGTTATATATTTTACTGTTCAAAAATAGATATTAAAAATTCCATATTGATAAAGTCAGTGTTTATCTGGCTGATATACCTAGGTTACATAGAGTGAGAAGTTTAACGCGGATTAAATGCTAATATCTTCGGCAAATTCGTAGCAGCAAAAAATGTTATTAATGTACAGAAAGAAAAGCGTGGGATTATGATGAATCACTTCCTTAATACAATATTGACAAGAAACGTGAAACGTTGACCGCAACGCTAAGTTCATCTGGTTTTGAACTTTCTAAGAGGAAAATATTGAAATTCATGGAATGGGAGAGAGTATCACTTGGTGGGAAAATTAAGTAGGTGTTTTTTTCTGACACGGGGTAGAGGTTATTTCATATATAGTCAAACATATTTCCCTAAAAATATTTTCAGAACTCATCACAAAAATCTTTCGTATGTATACACTTATATATCATTCGTATACGTGTTACTTTTCGTTACGTGTATATAACATCAACTATGTAATATACTCATAGGGTGCTTTCCAAAGTTTCTATTCGGGTATTGGCTACCAGATGCTGTTAAGCAATAGAACGTCTTTAGTGCTTTGGACGCTGCGCACCTACAGACGCGCATGACTACAGTTATTGTGGAATCATATTAATGCAATAATGTGTATAGTAAATGTAACATTCAGCAATTAACAACTCATGATGAAGCGCTGAAACAATTGTAGTCATAAAGCATATTCATTCTATCTTCTCGTATTCAAATTAATTTATACACATACACACACACACACACACACACACACACACACACACACACATATATATATATATATGTATGTATGTATGTATGTATGTATATTCATATGCGCTTATATGCGTATACATTTATATATTTGCATACATTTGTAAGTGTTTCTTTCATCATGTGTGTCCGTGCACGTTGGATTACGCCTGTAAGTATGGGAAAATTAAAGAATTATGTTGGTATCATTTCAATTTTCAATATGAACAATGTATTTTATCAGGTATTTTCAATTGTCATGATTTACCCTTTGGATTGTCTCCCCCCAAATAAGTTTATTGGTCTGTAAGAAACCCTAATGTTTACTCCCGCTTGTAGACTGATATTTGGTTGGATTTTTGTTGTTGTTTATTTTTTGTAGTAGTTTAAGCGACCACAAAGTTGCTTTCTCGTTAGGTCGATGGCGTCAAGATAAATTACGGTGGTAGCAAGTCTGAGTATAATAGATTTTATATCAGTGTCCTCAGGCACAGAAGAAATTTTCAGCTTGAATACATGTTACATCGCAAAATAGTAGGAACGGAAAACTCTGAGGCATTACATTCTTAACAGTCAAAATAAGGAAATGATTAATGTACTTAGTCCCGATGGAAGAGACTTCCAGAAGTAATTATATTCTCCATCAATCACGACGAGATGAGAGACTATATTTTTAACGAAAATAATATGAAGCACAACACAATAAAGAGACATTAAAAGGATACACGGACGCAAGTAGACATATACAGAGACAGTCACACAAATAAGCATATAACTGTGTATGTGTCTGTGTTTGTGTGGTTGTGTACGTGTGTGTCTATGTGTGTTTGTGTGCGTGTGTGTCTGTGTCTTCATAAATATATATGTAAATATATATAATGCATATATATGCATTTGTGTGTGTGTCTATGTACGTACACTCATCTATATGGCTTTTGTGTCTTCATATATATATATACACACACACACACACATATATATAAATATATATATTTATATCATATAGATATATATATATATATATCAAATGCATATATATGTATATATATATATATATATATATATATATATGTATATGTATATATATATATATATATATATATATGTATATATATATATATTATATATATATAATGTATATATATATATATAAGGTATATATATATGTATGTATATATATATATGTATGTATATATATGTATGTATGTATATATATATGTATGTATGTATATATATATATATGTATGTATATATATATGTATGTATGTATATATATATGTATGTATGTATATATATATGTATGTATGTATATATATATGTATGTATGTATATATATATGTATGTATGTATATATATATGTATGTATGTATATATATATGTATGTATATATATATATATGCATGTATATATATATATATGCATGTATATATATATATGCATGTATATATATATATATATGTATGTATATATATATATATGTATGTATATATATATATGCATGTATATATATATATATGTATATGCATGTATATATATATATGTATATGTATGTATATATATATATGCATGTATATATATATATGTATATGTATGTATATATATATGCATGTATATATATATATGTATATGTATGTATATATATATGCATGTATATATATATATATATATGTATATGTATGTATATATATATGCATATATATATCTATATATATATATATATATATATGTATATGTATGTATATATATATGCATATATATATATATATATGTATATGTATGTATATATATATGTATATATGTATATGTATGTATATATATATGTATATATGTATATGTATGTATATATATATGTATATATGTATATGTATGTATATATATGTATATGTATATATATATATATATGTATGTATGTATATGTATATATATAATCATATGTGCACACGTATAGGCTGAATTTGAGTGGGAAATAAACATATATGAGATAAGTATAAACAGTTAAGTACGACAATGCTTCGTATGTGCATGTATGTATCTATATTTCTGCCTTGTTAGCGTTTCTATGTGTGAATGTGTTTGAGAGCTTGAGTAGAAACGAGTGGACAGAAAGCAATACAAAACAATATTTTCATATTTATCGTCTTTTTTTTTTTTGTTTTTGCGAATAATATTTAGCTTTTATTGTACGAGATTGCAAAAAAACTATAGCTAAATTGAATCTACGACTACATTTTACACTCAGTATATTCTATGCCAAAATATCTTTCTTAGAGAATAAGTAATGCTTGTTTATTAATAGACTCAGTTTAGACCGTTAATTACATTATGTCTCTATCTTTCAAGAACATTCGTGCTCTCCTTCAAGACGTTCCTCTATATAACAAATAGAAAAAAAATAACACGGCAATTTTACTAATCTCCATTGAAATATAAATATATAGATACGCACAGAGATATGTACACACGAACGAACGCATATATGTGTATGTGTGCGCGTGCACGAGTTTGTGTATGCGCTAGTGATTGCACATGTATACGTGTGTAAGTATGAACGTTGTGATTGTAAATAGAAGATGAACGGAATACGTTAAACCGTGTTCTGTTATATATTTATAAGCTGTGGTTGTTACAGGAACTACTCAGATTCATATACGTCCATGACAAGTTTCCTATCAAAGTGGATAAGTGATGTGTCAAGAATCTATGTGACACTCTGATAATCCTGTAGCAATTTCATCCATTTAAAGTCAAACACACATACACAAACACACATATGTCCAATATACACGCACGCATGCCTACACAGACACACACACATACACACAAACACACACACACATATATATATATATAAATGCCTACTTGGAAATGGTTGCGTGGCGGTCAATCATATAACAATATGAATTATATATATATATATATATATATATATATATATATATATATATATATATATAATGTTAATTCTCTAAATGAAGTATTAACAGTAACTGCACGATAAAGTGTAGTATATTGCCACTTAAGTGTGGCTGACCCCTAGGGGTGGATGTTACTGTTGCTTTTAGCCCCAGGAGGACGTCTCCTCCAGCTGGCTTATCGACACACGACTGTGTCCTGTTTGCCAAGGGAGTTATCCCTCTCACCTCGACCAGCAGCACGAACGTATCCGGATTTCAGGGTTATTTCCCTTCGTCGGCGTTCGACAGCTGATGACCTTGGTGAGAGAGACAAAAACCTGGCAAACCTTATATCTTCTTTTCCAGTGAAATTCTTCACTGATATTGAAAAGGTGAAAACAAGCAATGTTAATTCTCTAAATGAAGTATTAACAGTAACTGCACGATAAAGTGTAGTATATTGCCACTTAAGTGTGGCTGACCCCTAGGGGTGGATGTTACTGTTGCTTTTAGCCCCAGGAGGACATCTCCTCCAGCTGGCTTATCGACACACGACTGTGTCCTGTTTGCCAAGGGAGTTATCCCTCTCACCTCGACCAGCAGCACGAACGTATCCGGATTTCAGGGTTATTTCCCTTCGTCGGCGTTCGACAGCTGATGACCTTGGTGAGAGAGACAAAAACCTGGCAAACCTTATATCTTCTTTTCCAGTGAAATTCTTCACTGATATTGAAAAGGTGAAAACAAGCAATGTTAATTCTCTAAATGAAGTATTAACAGTAACTGCACGATAAAGTGTAGTATATTGCCACTTAAGTGTGGCTGACCCCTAGGGGTGGATGTTACTGTTGCTTTTAGCCCCAGGAGGACATCTCCTCCAGCTGGCTTATCGACACACGACTGTGTCCTGTTTGCCAAGGGAGTTATCCCTCTCACCTCGACCAGCAGCACGAACGTATCCGGATTTCAGGGTTATTTCCCTTCGTCGGCGTTCGACAGCTGATGACCTTGGTGAGAGAGACGAAAACCTGGCAAACCTTATATCTTCTTTTCCAGTGAAATTCTTCACTGATATTGAAAAGGTGAAAACAAGCAATGTTAATTTTCTAAATGAAGTATTAACAGTAACTGCACGATAAAGTGTAGTATATTGCCACTTAAGTGTGGCTGACCCCTAGGGGTGGATGTTACTGTTGCTTTTAGCCCCAGGAGGACATCTCCTCCAGCTGGCTTATCGACACACGACTGTGTCCTGTTTGCCAAGGGAGTTATCCCTCTCACCTCGACCAGCAGCACGAACGTATCCGGATTTCAGGGTTATTTCCCTTCGTCGGCGTTCGACAGCTGATGACCTTGGTGAGAGAGACAAAAACCTGGCAAACCTTATATCTTCTTTTCCAGTGAAATTCTTCACTGATATTGAAAAGGTGAAAACAAGCAATGTTAATTCTCTAAATGAAGTATTAACAGTAACTGCACGATAAAGTGTAGTATATTGCCACCTTAAGTGTGGCTGACCCCTAGGGGTGGATGTTACTGTTGCTTTTAGCCCCAGGAGGACATCTCCTCCAGCTGGCTTATCGACACACGACTGTGTCCTGAAATCCGGATACGTTCGTGCTGCTGGTCGAGGTGAGAGGGATAACTCCCTTGGCAAACAGGACACAGTCGTGTGTCGATAAGCCAGCTGGAGGAGATGTCCTCCTGGGGCTAAAAGCAACAGTAACATCCACCCCTAGGGGTCAGCCACACTTAAGTGGCAATATACTACACTTTATCGTGCAGTTACTGTTAATACTTCATTTAGAGAATTAACATTGCTTGTTTTCACCTTTTCAATATCAGTGAAGAATTTCACTGGAAAAAAAGATATAAGGTTTGCCAGGTTTTTGTCTCTCTCACCAAGGTCATCAGCTGTCGAACGCCGACGAAGGGAAATAACCCTGAAATCCGGATACGTTCGTGCTGCTGGTCGAGGTGAGAGGGATAACTCCCTTGGCAAACAAGACACAGTCGTGTGTCGATAAGCCAGCTGGAGGAGATGTCCTCCTGGGGCTAAAAGCAACAGTAACATCCGCCCCTAGGGGTCAGCCACACTTAAGTGGCAATATACTACACTTTATCGTGCAGTTACTGTTAATACTTCATTTAGAGAATTAACATTGCTTGTTTTCACCTTTTCAATATCAGTGAAGAATTTCACTGGAAAAGAAGATATAAGGTTTGCCAGGTTTTTGTCTCTCTCACCAAGGTCATCAGCTGTCGAACGCCGACGAAGGGAAATAACCCTGAAATCCGGATACGTTCGTGCTGCTGGTCGAGGTGAGAGGGATAACTCCCTTGGCAAACAGGATAAGCCAGTTGGAGGAGATGTCCTCCTGGGGCTAAAAGCAACAGTAACATCCACCCCTAGGGGTCAGCCACACTTAAGTGGCAATATACTACACTTTATCGTGCAGTTACTGTTAATACTTCATTTAGAGAATTAACATTGCTTGTTTTCACCTTTTCAATATCAGTGAAGAATTTCACTGGAAAAGAAGATATAAGGTTTGCCAGGTTTTTGTCTCTCTCACCAAGGTCATCAGCTGTCGAACGCCGACGAAGGGAAATAACCCTGAAATCCGGATACGTTCGTGCTGCTGGTCGAGGTGAGAGGGATAACTCCCTTGGCAAACAGGACACAGTCGTGTGTCGATAAGCCAGCTGGAGGAGATGTCCTCCTGGGGCTAAAAGCAACAGTAACATCCACCCCTAGGGGTCAGCCACACTTAAGTGGCAATATACTACACTTTATCGTGCAGTTACTGTTAATACTTCATTTAGAGAATTAACATTGCTTGTTTTCACCTTTTCAATATCAGTGAAGAATTTCACTGGAAAAGAAGATATAAGGTTTGCCAGGTTTTTGTCTCTCTCACCAAGGTCATCAGCTGTCGAACGCCGACGAAGGTAAATAACCCTGAAATCCGGATACGTTCGTGCTGCTGGTCGAGGTGAGAGGGATAACTCCCTTGGCAAACAGGACACAGTCGTGTGTCGATAAGCCAGCTGGAGGAGATGTCCTCCTGGGGCTAAAAGCAACAGTAACATCCACCCCTAGGGGTCAGCCACACTTAAGTGGCAATATACTACACTATATATATATATATATATATATATATATATATATATATATATATATATATATATATATATATGTACATACGTGTGTGTACATACTTACACATATACGTATATACATATGCATATGCGGGCACAGGACGTCACAGAACGTAAACAACAAAAAATACGAAAATATCGAATACGAAATACGAATACATGGAATATGAACTTTTTTTGTGAACATCGAAGAAACAAATAGAGAACAAGGCACACGTTCTTCGCAAAAAAAAATGTTCATATTCCACGTATTCGTATTTCGTATTCCATATTTTGATATTTTTTGTTGTTTACGTCCTGGGGCGTCCTGTGCCCGTATATGCATATGTATGTACGTATATATGTAAGTATGTACAATACGTATGCATATATGCATATATATATTATTTATATTATTATATACATACCTATATACATATATAGAGGGTGAGATATGTGAGTTTGAGTGACTGACTGTATACAAACATATTTATACATATGTTTGTGTCTCTCAGCTTCTATGGTTATATGAATATCGTTCTGTTTATATATGAATGTATACATATATACATATGTATATGCTCATGTGTTAGTGTGTGGGTATACGAGCGTGTGTGCATGCCAGAGAGAGAAAATGGGAGAGAGAGAAATAAAGTGAGCGAGAGAGAGAGAGAGAGAGAGAGAGAGAGAGAGAAAGCGAGAGACAGAGTTTAATTTATCTCTCAGTTTGCAATCGTTTTGGTATGTGCGAATATTTTTACGTAGACATGCAAAGTGTTTTTGCTTCGAAATATCAGTAATCTGATTTGCATAAATGTGTAGAAACACTGTCATCTCTCAGGCCTTTATATATATTGTTTAGTAATAAATGAAATAACAGAGATCCTTGGTAAATTTAAGTCTATTTTAAAGAAACAAAATAGAGAAATTGCATCTAACAGTGACATTATCATGTTGAGATACTTTCGAAAATCACCGCTTTTATAACATTATCACCGTGAATTCAGATATCTCTTATCGTTCACTTGTTTTAATCTTCAGACTGCGGCCATGCTAGAGCACCACTTTGAAGAATTTTTAGTTGAATAAATCGACCCTAGTGATTAATTTTGTTAAGCCAGGCGCTTATCCTTTCGGTCTCTTTCGCCAAACCTCTAAGTAACACCAACACTGCTTGTCAAGCGCTGGGAGGACTAAGGGAAAACTCAAACACAAAGACGCACACACACATAGATACATTTACGACGGGCTACTTTCAGCTTCCATCTTCCAAATCTTCTCAGAAGACTCATCCGTTCAAGGATATAGTGAAAGACACCTGAACAAAGTGCCACGCAGTTGAATTGAAACTGTAGTTTTTATTACGAATGTTAGTACATGAAGTGCTAACAACGTTGATTAGATACATAGACGTAACGTAAGACCCTAGATTTTGGAGGTAAGGACCAGCCGATATAAGAACATCAGTACTTCACGAACAGTTTATTGTAACGGCCTGAAAAAGATGGGCCTATACAAGATTTGAGGTCAGAACCTATAATTCCGGAAAAAATAATCCATAAAATATTTTCAACCTTGCTAGATAATAAACATTTGCTTTTAATTTGAAGGACTATATGCTAGTAACTAGATTGTGGTCCAATTCTTCCATCCATATTTTTGAGCTTCCATATAACAATACAGAGCACAGAAATTATCTAGCATAAATTCTACGCTTATTTTTAGTTTACTCTAAGGCGGTGCGATGGCAGAAACGATAGCATGCCGGGGGAAATGCTTAGCGATATTTCTTCTGTCTTTACGTTCTGAGTTCAAATTCCACCGAGGCCGACTTCGCCTTTCATCCTTTCGGTGTCGATAAATTAAGTATCAGTTGCGTGCTTGGGTCGATCTAATGGACTGGCCCCTCTCCCCAAAAATTTCGGGCCTTGTGCCTAGAGTAGAAAAGAATATTAGTTTACTCTAAGGCAGCGAGCTGGTAGAATCGTTAGCATGCCGGGCGAAATGCTTACCAGTATTTCGCCCGTCTTTAAGTACTGTATTCAAATTCCACTGAGGTCGTCTTTGCCATTTATTCATTCGGGGTCGATGAATTAAATACCAGTGAAACAATGGAGTTGATGTAATCGACTTTTCCCTCCTCCAAAATTTCAAGCCTTGTGTCTATAGTAGAATGGATTATTAGTTTACTCTAAATGACCAGATTGCAGTATCTGTGGACAGACATCTGAGATTCTGTAAATGTAGAGAAATTGATGCCGATAAATTACTCAGTAATCGATAACTGTAGCAAACACAAGGCCCTAGGAGACACGTGTGCATGGAGTTTATTCCAATGATCCCATACTATAAGAAAGAAGAACCGATTCAGTGTTTACTGAACGACCTAAAGTGGGAGAAGACACAATATAGGTGACATCTGAAAAACGTTTTACTATGATTGGGGTTATGTACGAAATTATTATTGATTTAAGCAACGAAAGTAAAACATGAATCTGCACAGCTGCTACTGTGAAAAGGATAGTGCGGTGAATTCAGTACAATCTGGAGAGAATTGGACAATTATAGTTTGCAGCATTTAGTTAGCTTTTATTATGTATGTATTGTAATAGCACCTCTAAGGACCTGGTTTTAGTATCAATAAAATAAATATCAAAGAAATACTAGGGTGTATATTGCACAAAATATCTGGTGACCTTGCACCACAGATATGGATCTTTCTATACTGAATATCCGAAGCAAAAACATATTTGTTATTGAATATAGTGATCGAAGTACACACAGATTGAGGTTATATACGCATTAATATGTATATATATACATATATATATACATACATATATATATATATATATATATATATATATATATATATATATATATATATATATATATATATAAGAGTGTTATCTCCTTATCGATCTATGTACGCGCGCACATTCATATAGCACAAATATTGTTATAGGTTCATATATATATATATATATATATATATATATATATATATATATATATATATATACACTGTATGTATGTATGTGTTTATGTGCGAGTGTTTATGTATGTCTGTAACCAGCGAGTAGTGGGTGTGTAACCGGAAAGAGTGAGTGCTTGTGTGTGTGTGTGTGTGTGTGTGTGCGTGTGTGTGTGTGTGCGTGCGTGTGCGTGTGCCTGTGCGTGTTTCTGAGGAAAAGAGGTTGAAATTTTTACATTGACAGATAAGCTTACATTCACTGAAATAAATAAAAGGCATTCTCCATCAAAACAACGTCACTGCCAGCAACAAGAACAACAACAAAAACAACAACACTACCACCCCTCCACCACCACCAACAACAACAACAATAATGCCAAAAATTCGACAATTTAATGATGAGAAATAAATCTGCAATAAAAAAGCGAGCCACATGAATAAACAAATTTTGAATTTTATAAAGTAATATAGAAATAAAGATTCAACCAAATGTAAGCCCTTTAGTTTACTTGGTTGCATTTTAGGGAGATTCGTTTCTTTTGAATAGAGAAGAAAATTATCTCAATACTATAAAAAAAAATGAGAGAGAGAGAGAGAGATCTTTTGAAATGGAACATGTCATTAACTAGAATATCATTTTAGGTTTGCCATTTAAAGAAAAGAAGAGAGAAAATTGTAGAAATTTCTACGTAGGTATCGATAAGAACTTTTGTGATTTGAAAAGCTACACATCACAGGATATTGCATATTATTGAGTATAAGAATATTTATCATATATGAATATGATTATGTGTGCGTATATTGCAAGAAAAGAATCGGTGTTACCAAAGTTTTATAGATGAAGGTCGAAAATCCGTGATGATTTATCGTCAGTATATCTACACATATATACTAAATGAGTAAGCACTTCAAAGATCTTTAGATATGAAAGGATACCTACACGGATACGCAAATTCAAGTACATACGCTTATAAATATATATGCACTTTCTTTCTTGCAAGGGAAATGTACTAATTTAAAAAATTGATTAAAGTTGCTGAGATGGTATTGTAAGATTTCTACTGAATTTAGTGGAATCTCGGAAGAAATACATTTCATCGTGTGTTCTAGATACCTATATACACAAGTGTATATGAAAACATGTAAAATTATACATGAACATATACATGCCAATGAAATAATCATACAAACGCGCGTATATACAGACACAAACGCACAAATATACATACATAACACAGTGTGACAATTTACGTATTTATTTACTTATTTTGTTTTTGGTTAGTAGGTGTTATTTCATCTTTGCGTCTGTCTAGAAATCAAAGAAAATGACAACTATTAGTTTCAAACTTTGCTTTTGTGGTGTGGACATGAATGTTTTGAAACTGACCTATATTCCTTTACATTACAATGAACTTGCTTCATCGGCTTACTACTAAGAACATACCCAACACTTAAATAATTACCTATATTTATAGAATGATCCCAAAATTCTGTCTCCATTTTCTCAAGATACAATAATAATAATAATAATAATAATAATAATAATAATAATAACAACAACGGAGGAAAGGTTGATTGGTATTGCTACATTTGTTTTGTTAGAAGGTTTTATTTTGATGTATCAGACGAGCTAGCCAGAGGCTAATAATATCTTGGGGACGTGGTTAGTTTCTTCGTGTTATATAATAAATATGTAACATATGGCATAATTATAAACAGGGCATATATATATATATGTATACATATATATATATATATATATATATATATATATATATATATATATATATATATATATTTATATATACCATGTTTATAATTATAGCATATGTTATATATTTATTATATTATACCTTGATACTGTGTGGAGTAAGATCCCCGTTGACAGGCCGCTGATATTCATAGAGTGTTAAACACTTTCAGTAAGCAAATTAGTGACTCCGTCATAGAATAACTGCTGCATTTGTTGAGTATATAAACAATTTGGCTGATTATTTCTGTGGAGACTGTCCGAATGATGTGGACGCCTCCAATGAGAACGCAATAAGGTCCGAAAATCGGTTAAGGTTTTTCATCAATTTCTTTTTAGTCTGTAGAGAAATGGCTAAAATTTGCCCTGTTTATAATTGTATCATATGTTACATATACATATATATTCCTGTGTTTCATTGCAATGAAGGCCAAAATTATAGACTTTGGAGAGACCATATTTCCTTTCAATTTTACGCGTAACTTTTGTTTTGTTTTCTCTATATTAGTATTCCCCAATTTATACTTCAAAATTACTCCCAACTTTTTCTAATTACATAAACTCATATTAATCTAAATAGTGGATAATGCATTTAAATTATAATTATATAATGTCTCGAGATCTCATTTAATCCGTACATTCCGTTAATGGAAAGTACTCGAACGTAATGAATATAATCTTCGGTGCCACTTCGGTGTAATTTTATATAACATTGAATTTATTTAATGCGATATTGGAAATTTTACTTGTTGAATCCGTTCCCAATTTCTATGGCTTTCTTTTGAGTCGATAATATCATTAACGCTTTCTCCTAATTTGCCTGAAATAGATAAAGCATAAGGATTCTTAGTAATTAGTTCATTAAAGTCACTGTTCGAGGGTTTCTTAACACATCCTTTTATATTCTTTATTGTTTCTCGATTATTTAAAAATTTATTTCGTATTATCTTTAGAAACTTAATTAGTAATTTATTGCAAATAATAATGATTTATAACATGAGTACAATACAAACATATATTCGGATGAGCGAAATAATCTTGTACACATATATTTCCTTTTTACAGGAAACGGTAGAAATACATGTATACATTTTTTAAATGGAAATGGGTACAAGTCTTCAACGAAACAATACTCATGCACTCCAATATAAACGCGAGTGGAACATATGTTCTTTGAAATTAGTTGAGAACGAAATATTGAAGAAATCTGCGTTCGAAGAGCGCATTATTTCATCGCTTTTTCTGTTTCCATTCTTCGGTTATTTATGCCGGCGAAATATTCAAGCTTACACTCATATGTATTAGTTACTGTATGCAATTATGCATGTTTGTGTGTGTTGATGTACACATATTTCCACACAGACATAAACCCAAACACCATCATTATACATCCCACAAACAGATATATGTATATATATATGCATGCTTGTTTATATAAATGTATGTAAATACATATGCACAAACGTATAGGGTTATTATATGTTTGTATATATGCGTGTGTGTCTATATACATATCCATATCTACATCTATGTATTTATATGTATATATACATGCATTTATATGTGTATATGTTTGCGTATACACGCACACGCATATGTAGAAACATAAACGGATTATAATTTCTATATATATATCTATATACACACACAGACACATACACACACACACACACACACACACACACACACACACACATATATATATATATATATATATATATATATGGGAGAATATACAAATAATAACAACAGACGAGGACAGGTGGTGTAAATAACAAAAGTATATATTAGTATGACGCTCGGGAATACGGAAAGTCTTTGACGTTTCGAGCTACGCTCTTCAACAGAAAGAATACGGAGACAAGGAGAAAAACACGGAGAAAAAAAATATATATATATTATGTATGTATGTATGTATGTATGTATGTATAAGCACATATATACATAGATACATACATATTTTCACAACTCAAAAATGTAGGAGGGTAACCCACTCAGTCTCCATCTACTAGTTCGCACTTAGAATGTAACAAAGTATCGACTGTGAGTCAATGCTAAAATACTTGCTGGAATAAGATATAGAAGTATATGCTTTTGAAGGACCTTCCAGGAGAAAGTGCTACTCCTGTGAATATAAAATTTTGAATCTGCTCTGTTGCCAGTGGAAATCATTGACAACGAAAGACCTAAGAGAATATCCCAATGGATTTTAATCTGTGGTCCATTAACACTCACTTCTAGCAATTGTGATAGTGAAACTTCCTCACGAAATATATGACAATGCTGAGTGGTTTCAAGCTATAAAATATATATTCAAGATATTTTTAGGTATAAGATTACGCTTCTGAATGTAATTTTATATTTAACTGTCGGATTATTTTTTTGTGCACTTGTTATTATTTTTTTGTGCACTTGATATATTTTTTGTATTTTGCTTATATGACACCTGATATATTTCTAATTGAGTCAGGGAAATATGTTTGGCTTTAACGATTTCAGAGCTAGAAATATCTTGAAGTAAATTTTGTTCTAAATTTAACAATATATTCCCTGCATTCAGTTATATGTTTTTGTGTATTTAGAATATTTATTTCGATAACATCCAGAGAATAAATTCAAATAAGCATAATTTCCTTAAAAATGAACTAAAATTGTAAGCAGGAAGGTATTTGATCATTATTTGTTGTGATGTAATACTGATGTGACAGCATAACTGAAATGCAAATGATAGCGAGAGAAAATGCTTCATTTCTAATCACATAATATTGTCATAAATAAGCGAGGTTGTCACCATATCCACGCACGCTCTCAATGACTGTTGACCGACATCTAGGTGAATGTCTGCAAAAAATATATCTTGTCTGATTGCTAGCATTGTAGTGAATTGATATAATATTATTCAAGCGTGAGACGGTTGTGCTAAAAATCTGATGGAATATTTATTGGATTACTACATCTCTATAGAAACATCCCATACATAAAAAAAAAATTTAGATCGATTGGAAGATATTCATTAATAACAAAAAAATGTCACTAAAGTTTGACACATCTATCGCTATTGATATATTGTATTAATCATTGAATGGAGAGCAGCACCATTGATGCTATTCAGAGGCATTGTAAGTGGTGAAAGGAGGAGCGGAAACTATCCTCGCACCAGAAACCTCGTTCAAATTGATTGCTGCATCCATAAATACTGCTCACAGTTCAATAGTATAAAGGCTGACGTCTACGGCTCAAGAGAATATGAACAGTTCTTCCAATGAGTTTCTGCCAATCACATATCACGGAGACAATACTTTACACTAGTTAATGCGACAAACGTCGGATAAAATGCATTTCTTCCGACTTTACGTTCTGAGATCAAATGCCCCCGGGCTCAACTTCACCTTTCATCCTAACGGGGTCAATGAAATAAGCAGTTGAACTCTGGGGGTCGATTGTGGGGGTGCGCGGCTTAGTAGTTAAGGTATTAGGCTCATAATCATAAGATTGTGGTTTCGATTCCTGGACTGGGTGACCCATTTTGTTCTTGAGCAAAACACTTAATTTCACGTTGCTTCAGTCCACTCCATTGTCAAAAATGAGTAATCCTGCGACGCCCGGCCTACTCTCTAAGTGGGAAATTTATATGCCATAGAAACCTCGAGAAGGTAACTTTACCTCTTTAACTGTACTGGGGTGGATGTAATCGACTTACCACACTTCCAGAAATTGCTGGCCTTTAGCCAAAATTTGAAACCAATAGTTGACGCTAGTTAATATTAAAGGAACTGATGTTCGATCTCCATAGGGTCGACTCGTTTGACGCCGAATGGGATCGAACTTTCAGCAAGGCATTTGCGAAACAGACATCTCAACTATACAGCGTTATGCGTACACCCTTACATAGGTCTTTGTTTTTTCTTATATATCTTGTAAGAAACAGTCTATATGAATTCGTCTTGTTCACCAATGGACCACAGCTAATTCCTTTTGTCATTGTAACAATTGCAATCTCACAGCAACTCCGTAATCTTTTGGAGGAAGTGCGTTTCTCTGGTATTTCTCTTTTCTAGGACATTTTTAAAAATTGCTCCTGTTGAACATGCGTATACTGGGTTACAATGTGCATGGAGTCTATCAATGCTTTCTGAATATATGCAGTGATAATAGCAATGGATTGTCTGAATTCACGATGCATAAAAGAAAAGACAGGGCTACATCTAACTGTTAATTTAAATGTTAGCGACACCCACAGGAAGATCACCAGTTCCAACATCAGTATTAGAAGCAGCAGTAGTAATGGCATTCTTCTTCTTCTTCTTCTTTTCATTATTATTATTATTATTATTATTATTATTATTATTATTATTATTATTATTATTATTATTATTATGTTGTTGTTGTTTTTTTGTTTCTTCTTTCTTCAAATTTTCTTCCATTTCTCAACCGAGTGTTTTCCGTACACCTAGGGCAGAGAAACTCATTGTATGCATTCCCAGTTTACACACGCAAATTCATAGGTAAAATATGTATTTTAGAAAAATAAATAAATAAATTCATGAATGGATATTGTTTTCACAGCGATAATGCCCTTCTCAGTACATGAGTCGTTCCAGTTAACACGACTTTTATTCTTCTTCTTCTTCTTCTTCTTTTTCTTCTTCTTCTTCTTCTTCTTCTTCTTATTATTATTATTATTATTATTATTGTTGTTGTTGTTGTTGTTGTTGTTGTTGTTGTTGTTGTTGTTGTTGTTGTTGTTGTTGTTGTTGTTGTTGTTGTTGCTGTTGTTGTTAGTAGTAGTAGTAGCAGCAGCAGCAGCAGTAACATTACTCGTTTTCTAATCTATTGGTGACGTACCAAGCTTAAACAACTAAAATAGACCTGATTCTATTAGAAGCATTTATTGGATTTTCTTTTTAATTATTGGTGGTGTTTTACTCAGAAAACGGACATGGTTTTGGAGCACATTTCATATTTGACACATCACTTAGAGATGTTTTATCAGGTAGTGCTTCACTTTCCAGTCCGAAACCTACTTTACTGCCCTTTGCATTGCTTGTATAATTATATCACATTAAAAGGGCGTATGCCTTATCTTAATATCATCGCTAGTGGTTCCCTAACATTTTTTTGTCTCTAGACTTCTTTCATTCTCATTTTACTGGGATGGACCCCCATAAACATTCGACGTTTCAAAAAATTGTTTTATATTTTTATAATTACATATTATTAAACGGTTTTATTAAACAGTTTTGTGTATTGTAGATAAATAACCAGTTTATAACACATGAAATTTGACAACAAAATATTATATTTCTTCTGTCTTTTCACTCTGAGTTCAAATACCGCCGAGGTTGACTTTACCTTTTATGTTAACAGGGTTGAAAAATAGGTATCAGTTGAGCAATGGGTGTCGATGTAATCGACTTGTTCCTTCCCAGGAACTGCTGGCCTTGTGCCAAATTTGAAACCATTATTATTATTATTATTACTATTATTATTATTATTATTATTATCATCATCATCATCCTCATCATCATCATCATCATCATCATCATCATCATCATTATTATTATTATTATTATTATTATTATTAGTAATAGTAGTAGTAGTGAGGCGGCGAGCTCTCAGAATCGTTACCAGCATTTCGTCCGCATTTATCATCAGAGTTCATAAGTCGCCGAGGTTGTGCTCGAAAAAACAAGTACCAATTTAATATGGGGATCGATTTAAACGACTCCACCCCTCCCACCAAATTGCTAGCCTTGTGCCAAAATTTGAAGTCACTACTACTACTACTACTACTACTACTACTACTACTACTACTACTACTACTACTGCTGCTACTACCACTTCGATAGCAAGGGTCGGCTGAGTAATCTGTTCCCAGTGAACATTAGTCTTGGCATTGAGAACAGTTTCTAGAAACGCTCTTGTCAAAGAAAACTGGAAGACTTGTACCAGTGTTTTAGCAACTGCTCTGTCAAGGCTGCGATGCATTCATGATAATATTACTAATACTTAATAACAACAACAACGACTAGTAATTATGTTAACAGTATTTTCTGAAATGAGATTCGTTAATAACTGCGTTTTGCATTTCACTAATTAGAAATGAGGAAAATTACTATTAACATACTGCCAACTATTCACAAGACTATGAATCTATCCCGCCTCTTCTAACATAAAGAGGAATAACAAAAAAAAAATTCTTTCATCAGAAACGATCAATAATTACTTTAAGAAGGCATATAATTGTCAGAAATAATGCAGCACCAGATTAAAAGACTTCGAAATTTTACTGCTTCGTCCTTCTGCTATCTGGGTTGTCTTTTATCGATTCTCTGTCGATAATGTAAGGATTCAACGTATATTTTGGTAGAATTTAATCCATCGTACCAATCCTCTACACATGTTTTCTTTTTTTGCAGGAAGAAAAGATATACATCATGTATATCTACAGGTACGCGTGTATGATATATATTTATATGTATATATATATTCCTTTCTTTCAGGAAAAAGAATTATGCAGCATGTATATCTTCAGATGTAAATATGTTTGTGTGTAAATATATACACAAACATATTTATGTATGTGTGTGTGTGCACATACACGCTGAAGCAATCATATAAATATATGTAATAAATAATATATACATGTATGTATACTTGTATACATACGTATATATACACATGTATATATATATATATATATATATATATATATATATATATTATACATACGTACGTTTGAGTGTGCGTATCTTTTTATGTCCCCGCTTGTATGTGAGCGTCCCAGTGTGTGTGTGTGTTTGTATGTGCTTCTGTGTGCGTGTGTGCGTGTGTCTCTGTATACATGGACGCGTGCACGTAGTGCAGGAGGCTTTATGAACTTACTTGCGAAACATGAATTGCACAGATAAAACATCTTCTCTTGATCGGTAATCGATTATATCTGCTGATGTGGATAGAATTTATGATAATGAAAATAACACCAACTGGAAATGGAGAAATGAAAGTAGCCATAATACAAAGAAACACAAAAAAAACAACAACAACAACAAAATATCAGCGAACAACAACGAAACGAAACGACAAGCAAATCAAAGTGTCGCGAAAGATAGATGGTAAAACATATATT
>NC_142946.1:16804669-16839044 GCF_046866305.1 Octopus bimaculoides | reverse complement strand
TATATGTGCATATATATATATATATATATATATATATATATATATATATACATGGATGGATGCATGTTTGCGATGATGTCAGATTAAGATTTCTATCGTGTAAATAGAATATTGAATACTTTCATGTACGTAACAATTGTTGTACAATAACATACGTCTTTGTGAATTACGTACCTTGGTATGCATATATGTATAAATAGATGCATAAGCATATTCATGACTGTGTATGTGTTTCGCGTATGTGTGTATGTGAGTGTGTTTTGTATATAAACATACATATATATTTATATATACAGACACAAATTTAGATATATACTTTCCTAAAAAACGTGTTTTCGTCTATAACTATATATGAAACGTAGTCATCATTATATTTATGTAATAGAAATTCGAATATTGCAAAATGCGATCTTTCTAAAAAAAAAATTTGGATTTCGAAAGCATTCTTTTGAAATTCGTCCATATTTGCTGAATTTAGCCACATATATCACAACTTTCAAGATATCTTGTCGATTGCTTATAACTATATATATGTATTATATGTGCATATATACATGTATGTATGTGTGTATGTATGTATGTGTATATATATATGTCAAGTGTATATGTGTATGCATAACTAGCTGAAAATATCGTTATGATTGGAAGAGATTGATTGTTGCAATCATTTAATCGGATATGAAAAAAATTATGTTGTCTTGTTCAGCAAAATACTCAATGGAAAATTATTTAAATAGGCTTGTCTTAGGTTTATAGGTAATTGGAATGGATTCTAGCTTTCTAAGCATACACCATGTATTTTATATTATCAGGCTATCAGATGAATCTTCTTCGAATTATGTAAAGATGCATAGATTCTAATTCATCTGTATTATTCTGTTATTATATTATTATAGTCAAGTTAACCAAAATTTAATTCACTGTTTATGTCATAGAGCCGAGTTATATAATACTAGATATACAGATAGATAGACAGAAAGGTAGATAGATATAGAAATAGATATACTTATGTATGCATGTATGTATGTATGTATACATATATATATATATATATATATATATATATATATATATATATATATATATATATATCGAGAGAGAGAGAGAGAGAGAGAAGGAGATACATACATATACTCATAATATATGTTTATCTATATTTCTATATATCTATATGTATGCTTATGTATGTACACGTGTGCCTTTATACGATGTTACAGTTCTATATTTAAGAGATGAGGAATTATGTACATTATTTACACCTGATGAAGGCTAGGGTCGGGGGCATATCAGCCGACACGTTGTGTTGACAACAAACAAGATGAGAACAAATATCGTCAAATCTAAATAATGTAAATAATGTCTATACGATGTGTTGAATACTCTTTACAAGATAATTATTCTGAAGCGTATGATTATGAACAGTAGTTTAAATCTACTGAGGCATTACTTTGAATTATGGCTCACCTATTGTTATAATTAATTGCATCTAATGTATATGTACATGCACATTCCACACACACCTGAACACACACAAAGACACACACATGCCCATTCTTACACTCCCACGTGCACAGAGATACACAAACATGTATGTAGTAAAAGTTAAAAAAAGGAGGATTAAATAAATGAATTAAAATCTATACTTAATCAACCCTACCTTACTCAGAGTTTAACAAGTCCTCATTGAAGCTACATTATAGGAAAATAATAGGAAGCCTTATCTTCGTTGATCACTTGTAAAAATCGCTTCTCATTCCTTAAATCTACTCACGCAATCGGTTTTCTGACAGAATGTATTACTGCATTACGTAGGGATGAAATTTGCTTTTAAGGGAGATTACAGTGCAAAGCTGGTCGTAGCTTGCTAAAACCGGTTTTCTCGAATTGTGTTGATGGCTGTCTGGAAATCTTGGTTATTTTCTCAAGAGAAAACATTTCGTATGCAGCATGTGGCAATAATTCTTCTCTTCAGTTGAGATGTTACCTGTTGATTTAGGGTCTTGAAATTTTACCTTATATAACATCTAATATTCTCTGCATTTTTAAAGATTAAGATGTCATTTCAATACCTGTTTGATTTACATGAGAGTAGGCAAAATTTTTGCTTCTAAGTCTTCGGAGTAATTGTTAATGAATGTAAAAAAATTTCATGACAATCCTAATTCCAGGCAGACAAGTGTGTAGAGAGCGCTCCCGGCATATAAAAAATACCCAGAAATATTAGTGGGTGTTAATGAATTATATAACGTACACATATTTCATAAGACCGCCAAATATCAATTACGTGAGCATAAAACTCAGTTTCGTGAGCGAATGCCGCCGGATCCATTCATCAGCATTATTCGACAAAAAGTAATGTCGATGAAAGGGGCTTGCAGCGTTTGCTAGCGTAACCGGGATCTATACAAATTTGATATTTTCCACTCTTAAGAATCTTATGAAACACGTGTATATTATAGAAAAATTGATATAGACTACGCTTTCTGTGTATATATCTAAGTGTGTTTGTGTGTGTGTGTATATGTGTATATACTGTTGTTATGAGAGGATATAAATCAGACTACTGAGAAGCTATTTACATATGAAATAATTTTTAGTTAAATGCCATAGATTCAAAGCATGCATCAGGAAGAAGTTGATATTTAAAAAGTCGCCTAGGAATTAAGGATTTTGTTACGTTATTGACTAAGGGATAAATGAATGTAGCTGGCGTAGGAATTAATTTCTGGTAGAAAAAATAGGAAAAGCATATAAAATGAAGTAGGATAGAAAAGATTAGTAAAATTTCCATGTTTGCATATATTAATGGGAGGATATTAAATATTTGAAGCTGAAAGTGTTAGAACATTATGTTCCAAAAATGTGTTTGTGTGAGCGAAAATATTTGAAAATATTAGATTTATGAGGGGAAACTAAATGTGTTTGTGTGGTAATGTGTTTAGTTAAAGTCAAGAATGGCGAAGTTTACTTTCGCTAGGTAAACAGAGAAAAGCATACGTAGGATGAAAGATATATAGCGTCATATATTTATTATACTGCCGGTTAAATGAGTACATGTGTCCTAGTTTACAGAGGAGATAATGAGATTTTAAGTTTAAAGGAAGAGTTAATGACAACGAGAATAAACGAATTTAGAAAACTTTGATAAATAGAAATGGTGGTGTTCAGAGTTTGCTGATATTAGATTCGAAATATTGTAGCTGTTAGGAAGCTATACATATATAAACAAAATTGTAAAAATGTTTATTTATAACTGTATTTGACGATTATATTAAGAAACGTAGGACTAATAATATTAGTATGAAAGTACTTATGGGGGCAAATTATTTTAATGTAAGGAATAGAGTAACTTAAAAGAGATATAATTTAATGAAATTGAAATGCATTAGGAGCATTGGCGAAGAAGATTTCTTTCTGTTTCACGGTGGATCATAGATCAACTAGCTAGTTAAATAACAGGAAGGGAAAGAAAAGCTGTAACAAGATAAAGCGGAGTAATTATTATAAAGTAGGAATAAATACAGAAACAGTTGTGGTAGAGTAAGTTTAATGTATGGAAATAAGGAACTAACGGAAATATGGAGAAAATAAATAAATATCAATTTGAAAGTTATATAGGATATGGTAGTTTACTATTGACACGGGTGATATTGCAAGCAGTAATGGAGACTAGATAGATAAACTAATGGTAAACAGTTAGTTACAAGTAGCTGATATAATACATGCTTCTTACTAGGAACCGGAAGTTCTTTAAAGCAAACTTACGATTAAATTAAGACAACCGAACGAATAGTTATATCTTAATTGTGGAATGGATGTAAATATACCATCTGTTAACATAGGCAACTAATTGTGGATGTTTGTTGGAAACCAGTCAAAATTATAGATTCATTCTGTTGTGTTAGATATCGTTTTTCTATTTTAAGTTATGAAACTAATTCCTGAAGCCGGATGTAAACTGGGTACTGGTAGATTTAGATATTTTTATACTTTTGTGGTGAAGTAGTAAGGAAGTTGCTATAGATATCTGCTATTACACGTAGGAGTTGTACAAGAAGGAGATATAGCGTGATAGAGAATACTGAAGGTGGAATACTCGAAGAAAAGTAATTATTAAACCTCAATGGGTAAGACGTAAGGAAGGTACTATAATAAAGAAATATGACTACAAAAAACTCTTTTGTGCATTCTTTTCTACTCTAGGTATAAGGCCCGAAATTTCGGGGGAGGGGGCTGGTCTATTAGATCGACTTCAGCACGCAGCTGCTACTTAATTTATTGACCCCAAAAGGATGAAAGGCAAAGTCGACCTCGGCGGAATTTGAATAGGTAAAATATCTTTAAGCATTTCACCCGACGGGCTAGCGTTTCTGCCAGCTCGCCGCCTTAGCTCTGTTGCATATTGTGAACCTATAGATATCGAAGAACCGAGAACGTTATCAAAAATAGAATAAAAAGACAAAAAAAAAATTGGAAAGAGGAAGGATTACATGTTTAATTCATACAAACTGAGGAAGTTAGAAAGGAAGAGCACTGGTTTTAACCCCAGAGATGTACACCTAAAATGCGAAACTAAGACGTCAGTCCTTAATGGTTCAACAATTTAGACGAATATATAGTATGTGCAAAAAAGCAAATGAAAGTATCAATCTAAAGAACGATTCAGGCTAATTTATATAGTCGTTCAGGCTAGGTGTGGAAAAGATAAAGAAAGCATCATCCATCTGTTAAGGAAATACACTAAGCTACCAAAAATCATTATATATATATATATATATATAGGCATAAACGTCTCGATGAATGATTGCATTAGGATGTAGACTAAATTTGTGTTGCAAGTGACAGAAAAATTCTATGCACATTAGCGTAGTATCAAGATTTGCAAGTGGTTACCCGTTAGGAACTAAGCACGTCAAGAAACCAGGATATTTGATATGATGTTCAAGCGAGAAGGAGGAGACATTTATAATATTTGAATGTTGCCATCCCGTTTAATAGGTAAGAGACTGCACATGTGCGAAAGATTCATTATGCTCATTAGGACCTGAATTATCATGAAAAAGTATGATCCTGCAATGTAACGTGCAGCACCGACAAATTATCAGTCAGACTGGTAATGGGAATCGAATATCGAGTTGCTGAAGGTGGGTTGTTATTTGTTATATTTGAAGAGGGGGAAAAGCAAAAAAAAAAGTAGAAAAGAAAAAAAGAAAGATAGAAAGGAAATGAAACGGGCTTGATAAACAACTATAGTGATAATAGTACAAACAACTGCAGAACTTTGAGAGGACAACTATTGCCACTACTACCAGTTTCATTTAGAACCTCGTAGATGATCACAGAGGATGTAGCCAGGGTGCTTGCAGGCGAGTAAGAACCAGGTGTCTACTTATCAAATACTGGACAATAAAGCCTATGACTCCAATCAGCTAGCCTCTAGCATTAATGATGACACTGGAACAGAAGAACATTAAGAAAATATAAAATAGAATAAAAAGCAAAGTTATAAGTTGCTCACACTAAGAGAAAAAAGAAGATTGAAAGTTCTGCAAGCGCCCATGTTAATGGACTACCAAACTGCTAGGGTGATTCGGGACAAATACCATACTTTAAGAAAATACTATAGATTAAAACAGTATTGGTTGCATAGGTGAAAAGGAGAGCTAGTTGTTTGAGATCCACCTGCCCAGAAGAGAAATAATCTCAAGGGAAAACTGACGAGTGACCGGCAGTAATATTGTTTGCATAAGTAAGAATTGTAGGATTGTTCAAGAACTGACTTTCTAGAGATTGAAAGATGCTTCCAGTTCCTAAGGAATATAGTCACGTCTATATTGGTGTCACCCATCTAATCTGAATGGTGGTTACTCATATCTGTGGTGAGAGTGTGTCCATTTTTTGAATTAATTTGTTGTACTTATTTTTTATATCGAACCTTTAATTTAACTGAGAATATTGCATTATATATATATATATATATATATATATATACATACAGAGAGAGAGAGAGAGAGGAAAGAGGGAGACATGCAGACAGACAGAGACAGAGGGAGATAGAGTGATTTGCTACACACAATATTCCTTATTTAATCGTAGATCCTTTCACATTTTCCGGATCTTTTCCATCTCAAGCAAAGATTAAAAATTTTTTTTTGTTCTTAAGTAAACACTTTGAAACTTCGGATACTGGTTGAATGTGTCACGTAGAACAATATTTACTCTTAATGTTTTTAACAAAATTTTGTATTTTAGAACTTATTTCCTGTTAATGTTGCCATATTTGGATAATTTTTACGTTAAGAGTAAACCCTGTTCTACGTGAAACATTCAACCAGTATCCGAAGTTTCAAAGTGTTTAGTTTTAAAAAATTGATTTTAAAAATCTGTGCTTGAGATGGAAAAGTTCCCATCTCCCCCAAAAAGTTCTTGTACAATGTACTTTCTTGGACCTTGAAGTGCTAAAAGGAGCGATCACTACTACTACTACTGCTGCTGCTGCTGCTGCTGCTGCTGCAACTACTACTGCTGCTGCTGCTGTTGCTACTACTACTACTATTACTACTACTATTACTACTACTATTACTATTGCTGCTGCTGCTGTTGCTGCTACTACTACTACTACTACTACTACTACTACTACTACTACTGTTACTACTACTGTTACTACAACTACTTCTACTACTAGTTCTACTATTGCTGTTTTAATGTGTTTTTTAGTATTTTCTCGTTATATGAGTGTTGCTATTTTTTGTTATACATCATTACTTTGAATATTGTTGGTGTAGGTGGTAATGTTTGTCTTCAAGCGCTTCGTGATGTAATTCCAAACATATATTCGTTTTCATTTTTTTAAATATTGAAATATATTACTTTTAAATAATACTCTAAAACGTATCTTTATAGGTAGGGACATGCAATTTTACGGAGCATAAACATGTTACACATAAAACTCCATTCAATTCCAGTTTCTGCTTTTTATTTTACCGATATAGTTTGTGTGTATGTTTCATATATATATACATACATACACAAGTATATATACGCGTATGTATCTATAGCGATGGGTAGATATACATATAGATAGGTAATTCTATACGATTGCATGTTTTATGAAAATATGTTTTTCATGTTGTTGTATGTCGAAAAAATAAGTTTAGTAATGAAGTTTGCTTTTAACATCATACTGCGTAGCATATTCTAAACATGCAAAAAGTTATATATACACATATATATATATATATATATATATATATATATATATATATATATATTATTAAGTATAATTCAGAAATACCAAGTACAATTTTATATTAAATATGCATAAACGTGTTTGTGTATTTGTGTGTGTGTATTTGTGTGTGTATGTGTGTGTGTATGTGTGTGTGTGCATGTGTGTGTATGTTCTGACAAGAGCATTTCAAACTTGCCATATAGAATCAAACAATAATAAGGTGGACGTATCCTTATTCCGAACTGTCATATTATCAATATACATATATATTCCTTTCATCTTGATACGCGTAGGATAGCTTCAATACAAATATATAATTGTAACTAAGCTTAAATCTCTCAAAGTATAACTCGGACAATATGCGAGTGTTCGTTTGTACGTGTTTATGTGTGTAAGCTTGTGTGAATATGTGTGTATATACTCATTTGATTTCCTCATCAAATGTATTTTGAAAATATAAGTATAGTCATTAATGTGATTTACATTTATACCTGCTCAATGAAAGTAATTCAACACACACACACATATGCAAACATATATACATACATACACGCACGCGCGCGCATACATATATAGTTATACAAGCGTGTAATGTAAAATAATACGTGTGACGCTATGCATAGAGTGAATGAATGAGAGAATGTAAGGGGTGAAAAATTGTTACATAGCTCGTGTAAGAATGACTGCTTTTATAAAAATCCATTACAATATTCAAGCAAGAATTATAGAGCACTCTCTCAGATGTTGCCTCTCTTTCCATACAAGAAAAAATTAAATATAAAAAAATATATATATAATGAAGGCTACCTATATAATTTCATATCCATACTCATTCATAATTATATTTTATCTCGATATTTTCAAAAATATTTTCGACGCATGCTCATGCAAAAAAAAAAACTAACTTTTACAGCAGTTCATATGTATAAATTCAATATACGCATTTTGATTGTTTGTTTGTTTGTTTGAGTGTGTGTGTGTGTGTGTGTGTGTGTGTGTGTGTGTGTGTGTGTGTGTGTGTATGTGTGCGTAGATAGATAGTTTGTCAGGTAGTTATATCTACATCTAGCTAGATATCTATAGCGTGTGTATGTGTATGCATGTGTATGCATGTGTGTTTGTGTATACATACAGCATTAATTATTGTAATAGTGTTGAGAGTAATCAATCGATATATACGATTAATAAGGATCTCTATGTGCTCTGTGTATCTCGTTCGTAACATTTGTGTTAGTAGCATGCAGTGAAATTTTTCGCAAGCCATTAATTTATTTTAATCTAGGCTCTTCTTTAAAGTGATTTATTATGTTCCAGTTAAACGTAGTGTACATATTCCCCTCGAAGAGTGATTGCTGTCCTGTTGTTAATAAAATACAAAAAAAAAAAAATTCTAAATTTGAGTGTGGGCCTTTAATATCTTTGAAAAGATGAAAAGGATACATAATGTAAACAACACGCGCTCAAAGTGGCATTGTTTGCATTACATATATTTATACAAATGCAGAGCAGTGGATTGGTAGAATGGCTAAAAGAACGTGCAGAATGGCTTCCGACTTATTCTGGCTTTTAATATCCTGATCTCTAATCCCTCAGCAATAATTTTGACTCTATGTCCCTCCGGAGGTCAATAGAATTTATTACCAGTCAAGTTCTTGAGTTGATGTGAGTAGCTCTTCTCGTCCACCAAAATTTGTAATTTGCGTGGCTCGTCGTATATAATATCTTCGTGTATGCGTGTGTATCTTTCTGGTTGTGTTTGTTCTCCAATGCCACCTGGAAATTGGTGTTGGCTTGCTTATGTCATCGAAACCAAGTAGTTCGACAAAAAAGACCATTAGCCTATGTACCAGGCTTGACAGAATATTCAATGCCAAATTGGTACAAAAGAACAGCGATACTAAAGAATTTGTACGTTCGTAGCTAGTTCAATTTCCTTGGGAAGTGAAGTCACCTGATAATGCGAGCGGTAACTTAGTAAACCAGGAACGGATGATCCACAAAATTTAGCGGAACTGAAAGCGTAATTTAAACTGACCTCTATTGTTATACTGCTTATATTAATGTTACAGGTTTCTTTTGTTTTTTTTTAATTATCTAGTAAATCGCAATCTATCTCTACAGAAACGTAGATACGCATGTGTATAAATATAAATATACATGCTTATATATATATATATATATATATATATATAGGAACAATAAATATATCTCTCTCTATATATACATGTATATGTGTGCGCGTGTATGTATGTATGCACATATTTACACACGCATCCTCTCAAACTTAATTTCTTTTATATCTCAAGTGATTATACACAATTGAAATTTAAATAAGATTTCCATTAAGATACAAATATATTTTGACATTCATGATGACCAATGATATTTTATTTTGGAGAAGGTAAATTACACTGTTAAATACGTTGATATTATCTCATTACTCAACGGCTCCCAAAAGCATTGTATCGATGAAAATTTTGAAAAAGCTCATTAGCATTTTTTTATTGTGTTTTTCAACAATATCAGACTTTTTTTTTATAATACTTAAATATTTTAATATAAAAATTAAGAACACTATAATTACATTTTGAGATAATGTGATAAACGATTATAATTTTGTTCTTTGTGTCCTGCTATGAAATTTAGATGTTAAGATAAGTTTTTATAATTATATGGGAAAGAACGTGTTGCCATACTGTTCGTTTAATTTATTTATATTATATGGATTACATATATATGTGCAATTATACGTATATGTGTGTGTATTTGTGTTGCTATGTGTGTGGTGAATACGGGTATGCTTATATTCATTCACATGGAATTAAATATAGCCATATAATCGCATATACGTTTATATGCATGCATACATATGCATTAATTATGCTATATCGTCACAGAAATTTGGTGTACACAGGGAAGAATAAGAGACTTTTTATGTATATTGTATATTGTATATTGTTATCTATATTATATATTGTTCACATAAATTTCTTAATTAACTAAACACAGCCTGTTTAAATTAATTCTTTCAAGACCGCCGCGACTCTAAAAAGTTAGCATTCCTTGGCCAAGGACGTGGAAAGAAAGAGCCGTGCGGCTGCGCAAAATCTATAAGCGCAGACATTGCTAATGTGCTTATAATATTCCCTTTGCAAACATGTCTTTTCGAGTTTGCCCTCCACCGTTTGACGAATTTTAAATATTGTAGAACTTAATTGAATTGTTTATTAACTGAATGTTTGTACCTAGAACTGCAATAAAAATACTGCAAGCTACATCTTTAGTTTGTTCACCTACTCCTATATATTTACTGAGAAGATAACTAAACCTAGGTGATCGAATCAGCGCACTTTACACATGAACCTGACTAGCCACGTTTTTGAATAGAAGTATAACTGTTACAAGTTATGATAAACCAAAAACTGCTCAGTTATACTTAGATTAATTATCATAGGCACACTTTGCCACCTCATGTATATCAAAAAGGTATAATCCTCGCAGAGTGATTACAATAATTTTAATTAAGGAAAAGTTAATGTTACATACGTTTCTGTGAACAACTGCCATTTATTTCATATTACGTACCAAAGTTACGATATTTTATGTCCATACACTTCTTCAGACTATAATTTCAACCGAATTCACAAAACCATTCTTCTCACATTTGCGAATTTGTTTCGTAAGCTGTTTGGGAATATATTAGAATATATGAAGTAGTGAATTAACATACTTTTGTATGTAATATGGATTAAATGGCCGTCGTTTGCCTAAATGGACATAGCCTTAATTTCGCTCCTCTTTTCCTCAATTAAAAATGTGTGAGTGTGTGTGTTTATGTGTTTACGTATATATATATATGTATTCAAATTGGATATAGTGGTACCAATAGTTAATTGTTTTAGTTTCATATACATATATCCTACGCAGAATTAGAAAAGTTCGACGGCAAGAAGCATGGACATATTGGCATTCTCTGCTCCGCACTCTCACATGACGCAAAATATCAATATAAAACTTAATATAAATATATAAATAACAAAATATTGGAATTACGTAAAAACTTTCGTTAGCTTACAACACCTAGATCTCGCGGAATTAGGTACCGGTGTTTCACTGTATGGCACCATAAGAATTATTTCCATGAGGAGGGGAAACATTTTAAATATCTAAAAACTTACCACAATAAAAGAATACTTTATTCAATAGCTCTCAATTCTGAGTGAACGGTATCGTATTGGGGAAACAGTTGTAAAATAATGACGGTGATTACCTAGTTCCCGTTTTTTTTATCATTGCTTTATGCATGCTGACATAAAATATTATTCATTATACGACTGATGTGGTAATCAAAACCTTATGTTGTAAGGCGTTTGAATTTCCATCAGAAAGTTCTTGTAGTTATTACTATATTCATCGTAAGCTGAAAGGAGTTCCATCCGTATAACCATTCCATTGGGTTACACTTCTAGATGAGGACAGATGCTAGCCGAGAATGCGAAACACTGGAGCTTTTAAGAGCGCATTCTGACTATTTCTCCCAAAATAGACAAAACGTTTATACATATGTATATATACGTGTAGGTATATATATATATATATATATATATATATATATATATATATATATATATATATATATATATATATATATATATATATATATATATATATACATGTATATATATATATATACACACGTATAAATGTTTAGTTTGTTTGGGGCAAAATCGTCAGAATTCGCTCTTAAAAGATCCAATGCTTTTTCTTCTAGACTACCACCAGTCTTTCTCATCTCCAAGTGTAATCGAATGGAATGGTTATACAGATATAACTCCTTTCAGCTTAGGATGAAAATAGGCTCGAGACGTAAAAGACTTTCTCACTTTCCCGAGACACAAACTAATATACTTCCTTGTTGCTCATACACTTGTCTTCGTCTTTTGCTTTTCTGTTAATTTCAACTATATATATATATATATATATATATGTATGTATGAAATTTATAGAAAAAAGAAAGACAAAGACAACTGTATGATAAACAGGTAAGTGTATTTGCTTGACACTGGGATAAATGAAAGAATGTCTTCAACAGAATGGAACAAGAGAAAATACACAGAGAGAATTGAAAAACACTTGTAGATTTCAGTGGTTTTGCATAGACACACACACACACACACACACACACACACACACACACACACATATATATATATATATAGTGAAGTATATTGCCACTTAAGTGTGGCTGACCCCTAGGGGTGGATGTTACTGTTGCTTTTAGCCCCAGGAGGACATCTCCAGCTGGTTTATCGACACACTACTGTGTCCTGTTTGCCAAGGGAAGTTATCCCTCTCATCGTGATCTGTAGCACAAACGGACCCGGGTTTCAGGGTTATTTCCCTTCGTCAGCGTCCGACAGCCACTGATCTTTGATGAGAGAGATAAATTCTTGGCAATCTTATGTATACTTTTCCAGTGAAATTCTTCACTGATATCGAAAAGGTTAAAACAAGCTGACTGAAACCCGGGTCCGTTCGTGCTACACATCACGATGAGAGGGATGCAGTTACTGTTAATACTTCATTTAGAGAATTAACATTGCTTATATATATATATATATATATATATATATATATATATATATATATATATATATATATATATATATATATATATATATGTATATATTTATACATATGTATATACAAATGTATATATATATATATATATACATTCATATATATATATATATATATTTATACATATGTATATACAATTGTATATATATATATACATTCATATATATATATATATATATATATATATATGTGTGTGTATATATTTATACATATGTATATACAATTGTATATATATATATACATTCATATATATATATATATATATATATATATATGTGTGTGTATATATTTATACATATGTATATACAAATGTATATATATATATATATACATTCATATACATATATATATATATTTATACATATGTATATACAATTGTATATATATATATACATTCATATATATATATATATATATATATATATATATATATATATATATATATGTGTGTATATATTTATACATATGTATATACAAATGTATATATATATACATTCATATATATATATATATGTATATATTTATACATATGTATATACAAATGTATATATATATACATTCATATATATATATATATATGTATATTTTTATACATATGTATATACAAATGTATATATATATACATTCATATATATATATATATATATATATATATATATATATATATATATATATATATATATATATATATATATATGAAACATTGCACATTTCTATATAAGGTTAAACAAATTTACTTCATACTCGAGATATTAGTAGCACATTTGTTATCGAGTTGAGAAAAATGAGAAACAAATGCAATGCTTATTGGTTTTAACTCATACGTAAATATACATAAGCAAGTACTACAAGGCAGTCTGTTCACTTTCTAACTTCAAACGCCTTCTGCATTAGATAATCAAATATGTTTCATCGGAAACCAATACAGTCTCCAAGTCTAAATCTCCAAGTTACTTGTAGTAAAAGTAAACACACACAGAGCTTTGTAAAAACATATAAACTGAAATACGACTCAAAATTTGTATTGAAACAGACATTGTGTGATTTATCCATCAATATTTTTGTTGTAATAAATGTGACAGTACTAGATTCCTATCTAACATTCAACCAGACGCAATGATGATATGTTTGTTGTTGAATGGACTGTAAACATGAATAACCGCAGCTACATATGCATAAGGTAGCCATATATATTTCAATTAAACTTGGGCACCGGCTCTTTAGTTTATCGAACCTGGAAGGATGAAATGATACGTTTACCTCCTTGATAAACAAAAGATAGTGAGCCGGAACAAATACCGAATTTATTTTCCCAATACTCTAACGATTTTCTCCATATTTCAGCCTATATATGATGATAATAATAGATTTGTTGGTCAGGAGACTGATATGTATTTTACGTAAATACTTGGTACTACAAAGTTCGTAGTCTACCCCATTCCAGTCGAGAAAAAAATTGACATAATTACACTTTTATCGGATTGTACAGCTGAAGAAATAGTTTGGGTCGAATTTTACTTCCGTCATTTTTATATCTCCTCAAGTAATAAACTGTCTCACATTTCCGCTAGGAGTGTATAGAGTTTATGTGAGAATTTTAAATGATATGTTGTAGTTTCGTATCTAAAATTATGTTTGCCATGTTTTTTTTTAATGTTTTAATCAGGAGGGTGGGGAAGTGCTAATGTCTTTTTAGAGTTGCTAAGTCAGGCGGGAGGAAAACCAAATACCAAGCTTGATTGATTACAAATGATTGAACTTTGCATGAGACACAAAAGAATGCGAAGTTGTGGTGCTAAAACGAGTGACTGATTACTCTTGCCACTCAAATAGGCTACTGTTAGATCTGAACTTAGAACGCGAAGAACAGAAACAAACACTATAAAACATAGGCTCCGCTATTAATACCTCCAAACTTCCCTGGACTATATATATTTTTATGGACTTTAATGTAATGTAAAGCAAAGGTAACCTTGACAGGAACTGAAATCAGAGCGCAAAGAGACGGTATAAATACGGTGTGGTATTTCGCATTTCAACCGACGCTCTATCATATCCACTGAATAGCGGCATTAAACGAAAAAAAAAAATAAATAAAAGAGAGAGAGAAAGAAAAAAACTCTGTACTTAAACGATTTTTACACTTTTATGAGAGTAGCTGAACTCATCACAACAATATAATGAAACATTCTTGTATGTTGTTATTGTTATTATTATTATTATTATTATTATTATTATTATTATTATGTATTCTTATAATTTCATATATTATATATTCTTTTTGTTATTATTATTGATATATTATTCCCACAAGGTGACACAGAGCAGCCGCTTTAACTATAATACCTATTTACATCAACGTAGGATTTTTGATCTGCAAGTTAGCTGACAAGACACTTAACATACAAATGTCATTTGTAAGTTGTCAGTAAACGTACAAATTTCAAATCCCGCTTTGACAATAACCGATATCAACATATCCACTAATAATTACTTTCCAATACCCATCGGCTCAACTATCAGTAGCTCGTTCGTGATTTCAATTTGTAGGAGATTGTTATCTTATCAATTTTTTTTTTGTCATATCAACGTCTACGAAAATTTATCATACTTTCCATTTTGACTCTGTAAAGTAATAGAATATATTTTTATTTGATTATCAATATTTAATTTGAAATGTGTTGATTTCGTATATGATTTATATTCATACATATTTCGATACATCTCACTGTCTAATAGGCATTTATTCTGTATGTGATACATACATTCTACATATCTAGAATTCACCGATATATGGTGTTGTTTTCTGTTCAAGCAACACGCAGAAGTTATTAAATTGTACATCTTGTATAAATTCACTTTTATTTCATTTTGCACTGTTCATGTATTCTTAAGTATAAGTCTTTTACATCTGTAGTGTTATGCATCGGGAATTTGCTTTGTAAAAGTATTTAATGCTTTCTCCTCATTCGTATTTCAGGGTTTTTCTTTTTCATATTCCTAGATGCTATTTGCTTGGCAACTTTTTTTTTTTGGTGGGGAGGGGATCATATTCGCATATGTGCACCCATCTTCTGTCACTATTCTCTCTATTTCTGAATGTACATGTGTGTGTGTGTGTGTGTGTGTGTTTGTGTGAAACGAGGGTTTCGAAGCCCACGTAAGTTATTTAACTATTTGTTTGTGATAAAACTTGTTAAGTGATGGAAGACTTATTAACTTCTATAATACAGGTGCAAAAGCAACAAGAAAAGCTACAGGAGATGCAGAAACAACTAGTACAACAACAACTACAAGCACAACGACGCGCCCTTGATAGAAATAGATTGAGCTCGCAGTGAAATCGGAAATTGTCGGTTGGCTAGTTCGTTTGAAATATTGATTGTGGGTTCGTGAAAAGATTGTTGGATTATTACGTTGTTATTACGGCTGAATCATTATTTTGTTTACTACTGTTACTACACTGGTACACTGTATCTAAACCATCCACAATATCGTGGTGGTACCAGCACATTTGGAGACGGAGGGTACATCTGGCGACGAGGGTTTCGAAGCTCTGCAAACTCCATGCGATAAAGTAAACTTTTACCCTGCCCTACCACCCGAGGTCAAACGGGCAGGTAGAAAGATTCGCCGATACTTTCAAGGTAGCGTTAAAAAAGCGAGGAATGATGTCACTAACGAAATTCTTGAGGGTGTATAGTGGAACGCGCCATCGGAATACCAGTTCAGGAAAGTTTCCGGCAGGGTTAATTTTCGCGCGAAAAATAAAACTGATCTTCGATAAATTATTGCCAGGAAAAGATAAATTTTAAGGAAATAAAGAAAAGGCAACAAAACATTTCGAAATGGAAAATAATTTTAAAATTTAAAAAAGTGGTAAAAAGGCTGTGAAGATGGTTTTGTAACTAAATGATTAGGAAACATGATGTAATTAAAAGACAATGTTGGGAACATGAGAAACACTAAAATCAATAAAAGGTGAGAGATACTGAAAAACGAAAAGAAATACCAATGGAAATCTGCTATGACATATTTGAGGGTACCAGCACCGTAAGAGATTGATCCTTATAGAAGGAGCAGTAGAAAAAGCAAACAGACTGTACACTTAGAAATAATGCCAAAACGGAAAATATATTAAATTTTCTAAAAAAAAAAAAAAATAATAATAATGAATAAGAAAAGTGGGACAGGTGCTGGAAAAAGAAAAAGAGGAAATAAATTTCACTGCTTACGGAAACCCAAACCTCAAAAAATGATTGTAAATAGTAGCAGTCGTAGTGAAGTTTGTGTGTTAGTTCGAGGTGAGTTCGCAGTGAGGTCGGAAGGTGTCGGTTAGGAATATTGATTGTTGGCCCCTGAAGAAATTGTTGGATCGTTTTCTTGTTGTTATTACTATGGTAGAGTGTATCTAAGCCATCCGTCACGGTATCTTGGAGGTACTACAACAATTGGAGACGGAGGAAACAACAATATGTATATATATGCGTGTGTGTGTGTGTGTGTCTGTGCGGTGTGTATGCGTGTGTATACATTTATATACAAACATGTAAATATATTCATCTATATTGTGTGTATGTCATAACTTATCTCACTGCTCGAAATATGGGTGGCTTGTTTATACATGAAGCGTCACACAAAATGCAAGCACATAAAATGTATTAGATATACCCGCATATGTAAAACATTAAGGCATACATTCTCGGACACATATACACAAAATAACTAACGGATACGCACAGAGACACAGTAAAACCTATATTTCTATTTAGCATTGTAAGAGTATTTCTAAGTTTGTGGTTTTAGGGGACGGCATGACACATTATTAGATGGGTCATCAGTTTACTTAGTGCTTGTTTTTATTGACTACAGAAGGATAAAATGTTAAAGGCATATTTAACAATATTTGACGTCAGACTGAAAAGGGAGGTAATATAATGGCGTGTGGGCAACATTTCTGGCGCCGAGAAATGGAAATGTTCATCATAAACCACGACAGACATGTTTTTCTTTCTTGCCATTTTTATGAAGAAGAAATATTTAACGCAGGCAGCGGTCTTTTTTTTTTTTTTTCATTTACTGAAACTATTTTCACATTTTATTGTATAGTAGAATCTAATAGTAGAATCTACTGCTATATAAGAAAAGTCTTATCAATACGTGAGATCAAATTCTTTGTCGCTAAACATGCGTGTGGCGGAAATAGAAAGATGAACGCACGTCAAAATTAATTAACGATATCACATATTAGGAGAAGGCAACAGCCAGCTGTTGATATATGATACGTGAATAAAACCATCCACCCACACATTGGCGGAC
This sequence comes from Octopus bimaculoides, assembly GCF_046866305.1. Taxonomy (NCBI): domain Eukaryota; kingdom Metazoa; phylum Mollusca; class Cephalopoda; order Octopoda; family Octopodidae; genus Octopus; species Octopus bimaculoides. The sequence continues at coordinate 16,820,854 of NC_142946.1, read as the reverse complement.
ATAAGATCATGCACAATTACACACAGACAGAGACACTCATACACTCATATATGGGCATATGTATGCGTGTGTGTGAGTGTGAGTGTACATTTACTTGTGTGCACTGGAGATACGACTTCCTCACTGCTAAAGATATGCATGGGGAAACGACACAAATACGCTTATACCGAATGGGAACATAAAAGGAGGAGCTAGAATAAATAGAAATAACTCCCTGTCTTTCTGTATATTTATATATATATATATTTATGAATATATACATATGGCATATATATTATATATATATACATTATATATATTTACATATATATGAATATATATATATATATATATATATATATATATATATATATATATACATATATATCTGAATGTATGCATCGATGTATGTGTGTATGTATGTATATACATATATATATATATATATATATATATATATATATATATATATATATATATATATATATATATGTATATAAAGAGAGATAGAGAGAGTGATGCATACCTATCTATGTGTCTATCTGTCTATCTATCCATATCTCTATCTCTCCCTCTCTACATATATATATAAAGGAGATCACTAGGTGGACTGTTAATGTGCTAGAAGAAGATCACATGTAATGCGTCTACTAAGACCGAATTGTTCTCAAAGATAAATTTAGTGAAGCAACCCATTTCGAAATTAACATTTCCTTACCGAAAATATCTGTTTCTCAGCAGCACGGACGGCCAAAGAAATATAATTCTCAGAATCGTATACCAGTTGTTCCCCACGAACGAAGAAGGCGCAGAGAGAGGGAGTTGTAGAGAGATAGGGAGAGAGTGGTAAATGCGTATGTGAATAACATTTTGGATATATCTTGTTGTGTCTAGGTAGAGTCAGTAGGCCAATATTACAAACGCTCGCACTGGATACAACAACTTATATTTACCACGAATTGTAATGCAACTTATTGTATGTGGTTTAAAATTTGATATATATCCTTAAAAAGAAATTATGAATAATACATCATGTTCGGGACTTAATAAAATGTGTTGTTAAAAGATGCACGTTATTTCTGATTGCTATTTGAATATATCATGAGTAAACATAAAATTTTTCAATAATATAGAAAACATCATTATAATTCACTATTTGTAAGATATCATCCTATACGATTCCCACAAGGATGCGTATTTCTGAATCTATTCAGCTAATATTTTAGATCTTTACTCATTAGTTGTAATTATTCCAAACTAAATATATTTTCGCTTTAATCTAACTTTAGAAATTGCTCCAAGGTGCGAATTTCATAACCAGCGAATGCCTGATTATTTTTTGACATGTAACAAGTGCACATTTCTTTGAAACAGTGCCTGTCAATGAGAAGTTAACACAATGCTTTCCATTTGTTTTTAGATGAAAGATTGTTGCTAATCTAACATGCCATAACTTTGCTAATCTCGTTTTAAACATATTCCATTTCTATCGTAAAGCTGCGGATTGTTTCCTTTCAACTGCCATCTGTAAGCGTAAAGATAATTCCTGGAGACGAAACAAAATATTTCTACATATCATCAATAGATTCATACGCAATATCAATACTACAATCCATTTTAGTAAATTATGCTCAAACGCATGTTATCCAAGTTCTCTCAGAGAATTCTCTTTGACTGTCCTTCCGATATACTCTGCATGTATATCGATATATGCATATTCCTTTCGCTCTCTATTGTTTATACAGAAATATATACATTTATATTCACACACACACACACACACACACACACACACACACACACACACACACACATACACACGCAAGTACATAGGCTCAATCACACATCGCTCATATAATAATTGTGCTATTTGGCTTTCTATGCAATTTCCGACTTAACAATTTTCAGTGACAAGCTATTGGCCAAAGCAAAGCAATGGTAGAATCATGCTTTAAGTGTTGTACTGCACGATCAAATCCTATAAGTCTGTGTTTACGAAACAGTCTGGTCATAAAGCATTATGACCAGACTGTTTTATCTAAGTTAAAATCTTTATATAATAATGATCGAATATTCTGTAATATCTAACAATCACCGTTTGTTTTCCATTACTGTCGACGCGTTACTCACTAGAAATCTTGAGCTGTAGATATTGATAAGTGATAAAACGAACAAAAGAAATTATAGCATTTGATAACAGGTCTGATGTATGAGATAGCATCTGCTTTAGACAACAATCCAATGAAAGGTTAGCATGTAAATCTCAATTATTGTTAGGGAATTCAGGTAGATTCAAGTCACTGTTCACAACAAATTACGTGTTTTGATTTGATATTCCAAGTGTCCTCTCATTTCATTATTACTGGCTTTATTAAAGCGGTGATTTGACGGAATCGTTTGCACGCCGGGCAATAGGTTTAACATTATTTTGTCCGTCTTTACGTTCTGAGTTCAAATTCCGCCTAGGTCGACTTTGCCTTTCATCCATTCAGGCTAAATAAAATCAAGTACCAGTTGCGTACTGGGGTCGATGTGATCGACTCCCACCCCCCACGCAAAATTTCACGCCTTGTGCCTATAGCAGGAAGGATTATTACTATTTTTATGACTGAACTAACTATATATGCACACATACTAGTGTGCGAATGACCCGTTTTTTAATGCAGAACAATTACTTGCGTGTATATTTCTCGAATAATCACGCCCATAAATTTATAGAGTGAAATATGCGATTACATGATGGCGAAGAAACAGTTCTAAACCAATTACAATTAGTATCGCATATTTCTGGCGGTAATCAAGATTAATTGCTCAACTTTTGCTCAAGATTAATTGCTCAATTCTTGTAATGGAACCTGTAAAACTGTAGCGTCTAAATGTATCAGACTAAAGCCTTTCTCTCGCACATGTACTAGCTGAAACCATCATGTATATGATATATATATATATATATGTATATATATATATATATATATATATATATATATGTGTGTGTGTGTGTGTGTGTGTGTGTATATATATGTATACACGCATATATGCAACACACGCTTATACATACGTATGTGTATATACACATATGTGTATATATATATATATATATATATATATATATATATATATATATATATATATATATATATATATGCGTGAGTCATATAATTTATATAGAATATCTATAGAGATAACTTTAACAAGTAACATGCATACATATGCGCTGGTATATAGAAGACATCGTTCTACAGCTGTTGTTTTATCAGATCGGTGATTAAAGAGAGATGTGAGTAGGGTGTCCGAGTTTGGAACGATGCAAGCAGTAAAGGAATGCCGAATAAATAATTTCACAAGACACTGCATAGGTTATACTTCGTTTGACTTTCAAATAAATTTAGTAGATACTAGCCTGTATGTTTTATGCTAATTTCGTTGATCATTTGATGGAAAGGCATCATTGTCATGAGTTTGCATGTGAAATAGCGAATCACACAGTGTAATAATATCTTTAATCTCTGTGGAATATTCAGTGATCGATACAACTGACACTTTAGATGTAGTACAAATGCAAACCATTCGACGTGTCATACTGAATCCCCATTGTAATTGCTAACAACTTACAAATTCCATTTGGAGAATAGAAACCAGCGTTTCAGCATATATACTTTTGCGTCGAGAGGCATTTTTAATTATGTACTTAAAATGCAGCTGAAATATATTTCTGATAACAAATAGGAATATAAAGCTGACTGACTGACTAACTAAAACGGTTTACGATATGAATGAATGGTATGGAAGTAAGTACTGGTAACGGTGAGAAAATTATAATTGTGTCTCATAGATTCATATATATATATATATATAATATACGGGCAGGAATGATTGTCTGGTTAACAAGCTCGCTTTCCAGACATGTTGTTCCGAATTGAGTCCCAGTGCGTGAAACCTAAGGAGAGCGTTGGCTACTCAAGCCCCGGCCGGACCAATAATTTGTCAGTGAATTTGGCAGACGACTACTGTGTCAAACACGTCGTATCTATCTATCTATCTATCTATATATATATCTATCATTCTATCAGATTCTCTCTCTCTCTCTCTCTCTCTCTCCCTTTCTCCCCCTCTCTCTCTCTCTTTCTCTTTCACCGAGCGATAACTTAATACATGTCTTGTACACATCCACTTGTATATATATATATTTAAATATTTGTGTGTGTGTGTGTGTGTGTGTAAATTATATATATATATATATATATATATATATATACAGAGAGAGAGAGAGAGAGAGAGGGTTGAAAAGGAACACACGAGTTGATATATATAAGAAAAATAAGTCAACGTAGAAAATGCTGAAATTATTTTATAAAAAAACTTTTCAATACCGGTTTCAGTCACATGACCGCTTATACTTCAAACATAAAGAATACAACTTCAAACGTAAAGGATACAACCAAATATTTTATATTTTTATATTTTTGTTTTTGGAAAGAAACATATTTTATAAATGTTTATATTTCATATTTGATATTTTGATACACTAATATATCCTTTTTTATACCTTCATAGTGTTTAAATTCTATAATTTTTTTTTGATAATTTATAAGTTTTTTTAAAAATAAAATTCACTGGTTATCTGAATTCTTATTTCATTATATATTTTAATCATTCATTATATTCATGAAGTCTTTATATGCCCAAATCCGTTTAAACATTCTCTCTGAACGTACTCCCTTATATATTTGGTATATCTCTAAATGAATTACCCCATATATTGGATACCATTTCTTACGATATCTTAAATTTATCCACCCGTAATGAAGCGCAAATTTCTTATATTAGTTTAACGTATACCATAAGTTTCTATTCACGTATACCATAAGTTTCTATTCACGTATACCATAAGTTTCTATTCACATAATTTAATCCCGTTATACATTCATTATAGAATACTTTTATCATGATCCTCTATACACTATGTTTAAGAAAGGTGTTAATATATTTTTTTCTTATATATAAAGGTATCCTATTATTAGGTTTCAAATTTAATTTCTAACCTTATTCTCTATATTGATTTAAATTTTCTCGCTTTAACATTACAAATTTGCTCAGTTATAATAGACTTATTCCCTTATCCTCTGATTCTAAATTCCACCACTAACTTTTGTCTTACTCATCCCTTTGCTTTTTTATGATATTCGTCTTTAATATAAACAAAATGAGCATTGGCCATTCTTGTCTTTCTTTTTCCAGTTACCATCCCTCACCATCCTGTATTCCTTTATTACTACCCCACGCCCTACACTTTTGTGTAGATAAATCTAAATATATGGTTCCAGTATATTGAGAGATTAGTAGATTATCTGACATTAATTAACTTATCACCATTAACTAGAATACGGTTGACAACTCCCAATGGGTTTGATTCTAAATAGTTGGAGATTACATTCTACATATTGTGTTCCAAGTGTAACAACTAGGTCACCACTCTTTTCATCCTGACCCCCACTATTTCCTCGGCTACTCTCTTAATTATAGCAAACTTGGCAAGGCACGCATTACTTTCTAAACACATTCTGCCAAAGATTTGACAACAGAAACAATGTAAATATCTTGAGCTCCGTTATCTATGTAAATATGTTAAAGCTGAATATGGTCTAGAATGATACTGACACGGAACATTGTGACGCCCTTAGGCTACTGAAAATAGGGATATATGTTAACTAAGCTTGTTGTCACTGAATCTTCTATATATTTGGGCCGCGTTATTCTGAAGTCCCTTTTCTCTCGTAAGGTTGAACTTGTTAATGGGTTCATGTTTTATGGTGCTTTTTTGTTTGTTTGTATTATAACATTCATTGATGTTGCATGGCTTCATTATCTTCATTAATAATCTTATGCTAGGTTGATAATTAAGGATTTCTAGGTTGGAGAGGTTCCCTCTCTCTCTTTCTTTCTCTCCCTCTTTCTCTCCCTCTCTTTCTCTCTCTCTCTCACATACACAGACACCTTTTACCTCTTACTTGTTTCAATCATTAGGGCGCCGCCTTGAGCATTTTTATCGTCCAACGATTCAACTCCAGTACTCATATTTAAAGCCTAGTACTTATTTTATCGATCACTTTTGCTGAGCCACTAAGTGACGGGGAAGTAAAGAAACCAACCCAGGTTGTGAAGCGGTGTTAGGGAAAAACATACACAAAGACACACACACACATAAATTTTATACAACGGGTTCCTTTCGGTTTCCGTCTAACCAATCCACCCACAAACCTTTGATCGAGGACATTTGTTCAAAGTGCCTCACAGTCGGACTGAACTTGGAAACATGTTGTTAGGAAGCAAACTTCTTACCACATAGCCACGCCTGCGCCTTACTTTTTCATATAGTTTCAACGATACCGAATTTTAAGCATCTTCCTTTTTCACCAACCACAAATTTCTAATCTTTAAACTTAGAAATGGATATTGAGGAAGTTTATTGTTTCAACAGGTGATCAGCATTGTGTAGGAATTGAGATTGCACATTAAATAAATGGCTATAAAGCATTTTGTACACGTTCTTATTATGAATGTACATATTATCTAATTAGTATTTTATTTATAGTAATGCAAATAAACCACCATAAATAGCTTCATGAATTCATTTATCGCATGCGTAACTAAAGGAGTATTTTTAATCTGTCATGAGAAAATCTAAATTGCGAATGTGCATTAAAATATGTAAATTATAAGATGTGTACTTTATGTCTCGGCAGTCAGCAATCATAGACACATTCTTTATTGCTATTTCTTTACTGGTATATTCGTACAAGTATGTCAGTTACTCTTGAGATCCTCCTGTGAAGACTGCTAAGTGATGGAAAATGCATCGCTAAGCAGTTAGTATTTCCTTGTCTTCTTAAATTACTTAAATCCATCGCTACTTTAGCAATTTTGCAGTTTCTGTATCATTTCTTTCTATGATACTGGCGTAAACATGTCATATTGAAAGCTAATCAAGTCACTATATTTTGTGTGAATAAAATTGTTTTATTTCAGCTATTCTGTATCACTTTTAAATAATATAGATGTAACAAGATTATATTGATATTTAGCGGGAAAATTTACATTTTCATCGTTGTTCACTATTGGCAAATGCATAGATATCTTCGTTTATAATGAAGAAACATTATACGCCAATGCATATCAATTTAAAGTTTTCTGGCGTTATTTAATCTCAAGAAGAAGAGTTAAAATATTTTGTTGCTATCTATGGAATGGAAATGTTGTTTCAAACATGTTAAAGAAGATTTGATCAATTCTATTTCGCTGCGCATAATGAAGTATGGAATTGATATGATGTCTCAAACAGGCCAAGGAATACTTGGTCAATTCTATTTCGCTCTGCATAATGATGAACGGAGGTATAAATGAAGAAAATCAATACAATCCAATTTGTGTTATAACTAGCGGGACCCATCAATATTCTAAGTTGAATAAATGTACTTGTTTCTATTGTGATGCATAACTTTATATATTTACATATCATTGTTTCCTTATGTTGGAAATTTCTTGTTTTAGATATTGTTTTGTATTTGAGGTTGTGTAATGCGTAACACAGGCACATGTTCGCCATATTTTTAACTTTTCATAAACTTGTAAAAGTCAGAAAAGTGAACACGCATACAGAGACACATATTTTAACACGCGTGCACACACACACACACACACACACACACACACACACACACACACACATGCACACAGACACACACACACATACACGCACACATGCCCATGCACTCACTCGCACCCACAAACGCACATCTATGAACGTGTGCATGTGTGTGCATAAGGAAGCATTTGCTTTCGTCAACCTCCTTAATTCTCTCGCCAATAAAATTCATATGTTCACGTTCAAGCTTCTAACCCCTTTGAATCAATCTCTTCAGCTTTAAGGACTGTTCATATTTAACAAAATAGAAGTATTTTATGCACTATTAATATCCTAATAATGATTGGAAATGAAAGCGTTTCTAATTTAATCCGTAGACAATTTTGAAGTGAGGAGGTAAGGCCATACAATGGACTAAACGTACTTGACTGGTATTCTATTTTACCGACTCTAGTTGGATTAAAGGTAAAGTTAACCTCTTTGGAATTTGAATTCACGAGGACAAAAGCCTGAACAAGTATTGAGAACAGCAGTTTGATTTTCCTTTTTTCTGAGACTCTAACTATTCTGCTACTTAGCAGTTCTTGTTTGGAAATGATTGAATGAAATCTTATACAGAAATAAAAAATGTAGTTACGTTAGTAACAACAGGAATGACATCTTACATACATTTTAAATCACAATTTAGAAATGAAATTATTTATTGCATATACAGAAGTTCATATGTTAGTAGGAACGCCATGCTACGGAAATAAGAACGAATATATATTTGCGAGAGAGCTATGATTACTGAACAGGACATCGTGACTTAATGTTACAAAATCCACCTCACACGTTCGTCTATTCGTCACTGCATTGCTTTGCACAGAAATTGCTTTTTACATATTTTCATCTGTATAAACGTAATGAGATTTCGTGTCTTCAGTACGTTGTTCATACAATTCTCATAACGCAGGAAATGTTTATAATGTTTATAATGTTTTAGTGCCAATGAGTACATGAATATTGAGATATTTTTTAAAAATTATATGACTGTGTTACTGAGCATCGCAAACAAATTATGTGCTAAATATTGTCACCAGTTGGTAGCAGGAATTTCATTAAAAAACAGCAAAGGACGTCCATGCAATACTTTAATAATTCCGATCATATTATTAAAAGGGCAAAAGCTGTAAAAATGTCAAAAACAGACTTCGTGCATTTCGGATTGCATAATGGGAAAGCGTGTCCTATAAGAAGAACCATTCTTAATATTTTTAATATATTCAGTATTAATTTCTAGATACCATGGGATAGTATATAGTAGGGTGTCTCTATTTGTTTCTCATTGACTGGAGGAACCATTTCGATGAGTACTTCGGGATGACTCCTATAGTTATATTCACAATTACCTGCAAGGGAGACTTTAGCTCAATAACTCAATGCCTTCGAAATATGTATATATATGTATGCATGTATGTGTGTGTGTGTGTGTGTGTGTGTGGATGCGCATGGATTAGTGGTTAGGGTGTCTGCACCATGATCGTAAGATTGTGGTTTCGATTCCTGGACCGGGCGATGCGTCGTGTTCTTGAGCAAAACACTTCATTTCACGTTGCTCCAGTCCACTTAGCTGGCAAAACTGAGCAACGCTGTGATGGACTGGCGTCCCGTCCAGCTGGGGAACACGTACACCATTGAAATCGGGAAACCGGGCCCATGAGCCTGGCTAGGCTTTAAAAGGGCGCATTTATTCATATATATATATATATATATATATATATATATATATATATATATATATATATATATATTCACTTTAAAAGACATGAAAGTTATTCCATTCACATAGAAAATATAGATTTGCGTGATCGTACTGGATAGTTTCAGGTTACACCGGCAAAGTCTTTATATATTTTCTGTAAATACATGACGACTTAACTCAAATTCTATAGAAAATTTTCTTATATCTTCGATCGATGCCCTTATGCATATATTGACAAACTCATTAGAGAGTGCAGCAAAATATTTCGTGGTATTTGACCATATATTCTGCTCACTACATTCAAATCTCACGGAGCTGCAAAATCGTTGGACTGAAGTTCTCTGAATCCGCTTTAGGCTATTTGCATACTCAGTTCAGTTCCTGATATGGCCTTCAAGAGTAACAGACTTCGTTCGTAACCCAGTTTAACACAACGAACCAAAACCTTAGGTGTCTTTAAAGGTGTCTACTCAGTTGCTAGCATGCAGAGCAGGTTCCTAGTTTGAGGGTATCTCTATCTGGCCATTGTCTACAATAATTTCTCGTACATTTATATATATGTGTGTGTGTATCTGTGTGCGTGTGTGTGTATAGAAAAGATCGGAAAATTAGGCAATGAACTCCATTAGCTTACAGCTGTTTCTGCCATAAGATACAATGCAGTCAGAGCTAAATGCTTGTGCATCCCTTAGATTTGTCGGACCTTCTAAATTAAAAGGCAATTTCATATTTTCCTGTTCATCGATCATGTACATATATACTTCCATATTACGCTCCGTGCACAAAGTAACGCTATATTCTGAAGCATATGAAACTGTGTTCTAACACCAGATCATTTTTTCGTGGTCTATACAACACGTGAATATACATATTACATGTGTGTGTGTGTGCATGCGTGTGTTTGTGTGTTTATGCGTGTATGTGCGTGCGCGTGGGCTCGTGTAATTTCTTTATGGGTTGAGAAAGTTACCATTGGTTTCATGCTGAGCATCCTCAGCAATTATTAAGTCTGCCACGCTGGAACGTTGATACTCGCCTCTGTCTTGGATGAGAAAACAGAGATAGACAGACAGACAGATGATTGACCGTTGACTGAATACTATTCAATTTTTTCTCCGTGTTTTTCTCCTTGTCTCCGTATTCTTTCTGTTGAAGAGCGTAGCTCGAAACGTCAAAGAATTTCCGTATTCCCGAGCGTCATACTAATACATCCTTTTGTTATTTACACCACCTGTCCTCGTCTGTTGTTGTTTTTTCGTACGTTCTCCCATATATATATATTTATAGAGAGAGAGAGAGAGCGATACATACATACAAAAATGTAAGCGTATATTTATTTAATGCACGTGCCTCATGCACGTGCAAATGTTGTGTAACTTAATTTAACTAAAACTGTTAATACGTTAAACTGTCTCCCTATCTCTCTCTGTCTCTCTCTTTCTCTCCATACATATATATATATATATATATATATATATATATATATATATATATATATATATATATATATATATATATATATATATACATGTCATTAGGCATGTGTCATTATGCGTATTAAGTAACGTCATTATGCGTATTAAGTAACGTCTGTGTGCACCAGCAGATGCGTGTAACTTGTGTTATTTTAGTTTGTTTAAGATAATATATAACAAGACTCGTGCTGGTTCACTTTCCGGTGTATTCGCTTCTAAGTATTTTGCAGGATTCATTCTGAAATAAGTTTAGTACCATATTTGGAGAGCTTCACTATTTTTACGAACTGATGTATCATTAATTATTGGAGTCAGTTCAAGAGCCACTGGGAATGAGAACAAGTTTTAACCGTCACGACCTTACAAAAGTAATTTGAAGGACGAGAGTTTTTGCGCACTGTATTTAATAAAACTGATTTGAATATGGGACTTTGTTTCTTTAAATGCAGAGAATTAGATTAATAATAATAATAATAATAATAATGATACTTATTATTATTATTATTATTATTATCATGCATACATACATACATTCATATGTATATCTATATCTATAACTATATATATATATATATATATATATATATATATATATATATATATATATATATATATATATATATATATGTTAACGACTAGTTAACATACATTTAACATACATGCCTTGTGTATTTACCGGTATGCTGCGGTATGGAGTAGTGAAGATTAGTCTTTCAAAGCGACGGGTATTAAAATACCTGAGAGTCATGGACAGGCGAGATAACTCAGATCTAATCCAATCTAGGAGTGACGGGCATCGCGCCTCAATGGGAAATGCGGTGAATTGTCTTCTTCGTCCATGACTCTCAGGTGTTTTAACATTCAGCAATTTGAGAGAGCATTCTTCACCACGCCAGGGCAGTCGACCGGCCAGAACGATATCTTTCTGGATTAAGTATATGTGATCGATAACCATATTATACACTAGTGATGCTTCTAATTTATATTTGATTATATATATATCTTTATTGATTTATAACTCAATCAATCATCAAATAAATCAATATATCTATGTATCTATTTGTCTCTCTATCTATACATATGTGTGTTTTTTTAGTTTGTATATGTGGCTGTTATTTGTATGTGTGCGCGTATATTTAGTAGTAAAACAGGATCTTCAAATGACAGAAGCAGTGTAATGACTCAAAGGCCGAGAGTTACGTGCATCGGGATTATCACATGAAACGTTTCACCTTTAAATCACCTTCATTCACCTTGTAACACTTGCCAATTAATAGTAACAATTATATTACTGCTGCTACTATAATACTGCTGCTGCTGCTGCTGCTACTACTACTACTACTACTACTACTACTGCTACTGCTGCTGCTACTACTACTACTACTACTACTACTACTACTACTCCTACTGTTGCGGCAGCTGCTACTACTGATAATGATGATGATGATGATGATGATGATGATGATGATGATGATGTTGATGATGATTAGGATGAAGATGAGAAATATAAAAGCAGTAATTGTAATAGTAGTGGTGGTGGTGGTGGTGGTGGTAGTGGCGGTAGTAGTAGTAGTAGTAGTAGTAGTAGTAGTAGTAGTAGTAGTAGGACTTACGAATATATATATATATATATATATATATATATATATATATGACATACAGACAATAGCAATAGGAGACACTGCACACATCCTACCCAAAGCACTTCCAATACATTGAAAATAACAGCACAAAAACAAACCGCAGCACATACCCAAGGCACACACAGCTGCGCTCGATAGTGCAGTGAAGGCAAGTGATGAAAATAAGAGTATGGAATAATAATAATAATAATAATAATAATACACGGCACTGGCTTTCATTGATTCTGATCTTAATTGATTGGAAGTGTTATGTACATATTTTGTCTTGGTGTAAAAGATGGGATACAGCAAATATTCTGCTCAATACCACAGATTTGCTTGTCAATTGTTTGACCTTATCTAGTTGAGCATGTTCCTTAGTGGCTGACGATATGTGCATCTCTGATCATGAGCAGAAGTAGTGGGGGAGCATCATTTCCATGTATTGAAAGAAATTCGTTGGAATTTGAAAAATTCATCTTTGGAAATAGGGATGTTTCGTTCAACGTCCTTAAACAATTCTTATTCAGGGACCTTTTAAGCTGAGTGGGCTGAAGAAAATTCTGACTGGGCCGCACTTGCAAGGTCGTGCACTGTTCATCTTGATATGAGATCACCATGTTGTGCACATATTGTTGTGATGCATGCACCTGGTGTACTCAGACGGGTAGTCATTATGGGTATACTGGGTTTCGTATATTTTACCCCAGTGCCATTTTGATGGCATGCACTGCATTCTCACTCAATAATAATAATAATAATAATAACTGTTTGAAAGTTCGACACGAGGCCAGCAATTTCGAGAGAAGGGTAAATTCAGTGCAACGAAGCGAGTGTGAAGTTTTACTTCAATAATCTGATAATTTATTCGCATTTTCAGCAACATTAGTTGCTAACAGTGAGCTTTATAGAAATTATCAGCATATCAATTTTTTTCCGTCTCCGATACGAGAAGAGCTGTATAGCTCTCGATGCCTATAAATTGCGAGTATTTCTTGTCCTCTCTACTGGACGCTTACTGCTTGAAGTTTACAAACCCCCTACACTCGGATCCTTAAGTTTTTCACTTCATCTTACTATAAATCACTATACTATAAATATATGCGTCAGCCGTCTGTGTCTAGAGCATGCAGAATGCTCGACGATGGCATTTTCTTTTAAGCACACATGCACACATACTGGTTATCTATCTATCGGTCGATTAATATATCTATCTCTCTATTGATCCATTTATATATATATATCTATATATATATATATATATATATATATACCGAAGTAAGCACATAAATGTCCAACAAGGTGGAAAAAGGAGTACTCAAATACCAGAGGTAGAGTAATATGCTTTATTTAAAGGCAGCAGAAACATAACAAAAAACCGTTAATCGGAGTTTCACGTTCCCGTTCATCGGACAGTTTTGTTAGAAATCTCTCTCTCTCTCTCTCTCTCTCTCTCTCTCTCTCTCTCTCTCTCTCAGTATATATATATATATATATATATATATATATATATATGCACGCGGGAACACAGACACACCAAACAAACACACACACACAGACACATATATGTAAAAATATATGTATGTTTATATGCATGAGTGAGTATCTGTATATGAATATGACCATATGCTTCTGAGCGCACGTGTGCGCGCACACGTATATATATATATATATATATATATATATGTGTGTGTGTGTGTGTGTGTGTGTGTGTGTGTGTGCACACACAGACGCGTGTGTGCACACCCCTATACGCCGATGTATGTGTGTTTCTGTGAGTGTGTGTGTATGTGTGTGTCTGTATCTGTGTGTATCATTTTACATCTGTTCCATTTTGTTTATATTGTGTTATATTCCATGTACTACTGTGCAAAACCTGCAACATGATATGCAATCCTTGAGGTGAAAAACCATATGATGTTTTGAGACGAACAAAAACACTAGTTACTGGTGGAGTTTTATGTTTTCATGATATTGGTAGAAGCAACAGAAATAGGCGAGATCAAATAGTCTCACAGTCTGGTACGAAGGACTACTGCAGTGTGAGTTGTAACTTTGCAACACACCGGACCGGTGCATACATAAGAGATTTACTATAAATAACAGTAAATAAAGAAATATATATATATAAATAAATAAAGTTTCGGTACTGAGAGTTCATTCACTACGTCTAGATCCTTAAATATTTGCATCGAAAACATTTCACATCTGGTCTTTCAGAAATGAAGAGATTGTTGTTGTCTTGTTTTGTCTATCTTCTTCTATTTGGCTCATTTAAACCTCAGTGAATGAAAATAAATAAAAGGTTGGAAATATAAAACAAAATGTCACGCAATGGTCTGATCACACACAATATTGTGCGATATGTATGCGTGAATGTGTGTTTGTGTATATAGATAGATAGATAGATAGATAGATAGATAGATAGAGAAAGAGGGAGACAAATTTATAAACCCCAAAACTCTCACAGACTCTCACGAAATCCCAAATACTCACGCATACACATTTATATATCCATGTGTATGTTTTATGTGCTTATATATATATATATATATATATATATATATATATATATATATATATATATATATATATATATATATGTGTGTGTGTGTGTGCATGCATATATATTTTTGTATATGTATATATATGTGTATATGTTTGTATGTATGTATGTATGTATATATATATATATATGTCAAGTTATAAATACTTGTTTTTATATTTACGTAGGTGGATGTTTTTGTGTGTGTGAAGCGTACGCCTGCTTGTGTATAAGTGCGCCCGCGCAGGTTTCTATGTGTAACATTTGCCCCATTGGTTTAGCATTAAATTGGATATCACGCTCAAGTTTCTGACTGCAGTCTTAAAAAAATATATGTATGTATTTATACATATATGTTCCTGTGGGGAAACCCGGGCAGCTGCTGTTTACTTTATATCAGATTACCCAAGTTCTGAACTCCCTGAATCATGTGCTGGGAAGCTACTCTTCTACTTTTTTTTATATCCATTAGAATAATCTCTCAGATTCTTCTGTACATTGTATTATTCTTATATTCTTAAATTTGAATTTTTTTTTTATCCAGTGAGCTTTCGACATATTATATTAGCTTTAATCTTATCTTAATCCAGATTGTTAATTATATTATCTAGATTATATAATTAAAAATCTTCAGCTGAATCTGAAGAAACGTAGATGTAAGCTTGTTTTTAATACTGTAATACACAAGAGAAGTGATCTAGCTTACACTCCAGAGCAGTAGTTCTCGAACAATTTTTGTCGAACAATTTTTCATTCCTATTTTACTCGACTGGACCTCCAGAGTCATTCGATGTTTAAGAAAATCCTCTTGTATTTTCATAATTAAATATCATAAAGAATTGTTTAAAATTTTGTTTTAAAGTATTTTGTATATTGTACTCGATTTCTTGTACAGAAATTTCAACAACAAAAGCTGATATGAATCCCGGTTGAGAACTACTGCTCTCGGGAGTCGGGAATGTTGACTTACTGTTATTCTTCCAGTTCATTACGTTCTCAATTCAAATCCCATGGAAGTGAGCATTGCCTTTAAGCCTCATGAGATAGAAAAAAAAACAAAACAGAATGTACCATTCACGTACTGGGGTCGAGGGTATTGACTATGTGGATATTTACCAAAAATGGAAATGATTGTTAGAATTCACTCACTACATCATGTTTATTAAAAAAAAGTCTTT
>NC_142946.1:16794669-16802169 GCF_046866305.1 Octopus bimaculoides | reverse complement strand
AATGAAAGTACCTGAGTCTCTTTAGAGCGTGGAGACTAACTCCGATGTGGGAAACACCGTTCCATGGTTGACACTTATCTTTGTGAATTTATGCGAAGGAGGTATGAGAAAGATAGTTTATTCAACAAAATCCTAGAGTGTATTGCAAACTTTCGTTCTTCAGTTTTTTCACAATTAACTGTTTGTTTTAAGCAATGTTTTGACTGTTATTTCTTGCAACTCTTGTTGATTTGCTCGTAGCTTTTAAATATTTAATTTGCTAGTGTATGTTTTAATGTTTTTCACTTTTTATTCTGTTTACTTTGCTCGTGTATATTTTAATGTCTTTCAATGTTTACTGTAGCTAGTTTAATGTTTCGAAATACCGATGCGCCCCACTCCACCTCGCTGCTATAACAGATGATGGAAGAGGCAGCGAACGCGCTCTTTTCTGATTAGCTGAAAATTCTGAAAAATTATCAATCTTTGAACACCTGTAAGATTTTCGCAAAATTTTCTGGAATAAATTAATAACGAATTTGGATTCAGCGTCAAAATTTACATTTATATGATACATTAAGAAATTTCATTAAGGATTTTGACATGCAGTGACGATAACATGACATAGAGGGACGATAGCCATATTTCTTTTATTCTTTTGTTTCTTTCAAGGCGGCGAGCTGACAGAAATGTTAGCACGCCGGACGAAATGCTTAGAGGTATTTCGTCTGTCTTTACGTTCTCAGTTCAAATTCCGTCGGGGTGACTCTGCTTTTCGTCTGTTCTGGGTAGATAAATTAAGTACCAGTTGCGTACTGAGAGCGATGTACTCGACTGGCCCCCTCCCCAAAAATTTCAGGCCTTGTGCCTAGAGTAGAAAAAATGTTAGTTGTTTCAATCATTTATGGAACAGCAGCTTAAGAGCAGGACTCCTTCTTTGTAAGCCTAGCGCTTATTCCATCGGTTTCTTTTGCCGAAACGCTAAGTTACGGGAACAAACACACACCAACGTCGGTTGTTGAGCGATGGTGGTGGGGACAAACACGTACACCGAAATATACACACATATATATATTCATGTGTATGTATATATAACTAATATGTATATATATATATATATATATATATATATATATATATATATATATATATATATATATGACGGGCTTCTTTCAGATTCCGTCTACCATATCTACACTCAAGGCTTTGGTGGGGCCGAGACTATAGTTGAAGAAACTGGCCCAAGGTGTCATGCAGTGGGACTGAACCCCGAACCATGTGGCTAGGAAGCAAGCTTCTAACCACACAGCCACACCAAACGTGTAGATACATATGTATGTATTTGAACATACAAGTGAATAGTATAAACACACATACGTACGCACACACACACATACACACACACACACAACCACACACACACACACACACACACACACACACATACACACACACACACACACACCCTGGTAGCAGCTGTTTATTTTGTATCAAATTATCAAATTACAGGATAAAAATTTTGAACTCCTTTAATACGTTAGAAGCCGCTCCTTAACATCTTATATCAGTCAACCTACTTATAGATGGTTTTGCATTTACATCCCGTTATCTACCGCACACATCCCGCCTAATTTACTGGTATGAATCATATCTTCAACCGTATTGTTTTACGTCATCATATCGACCTTGTATAAATAATTATTAGCTTCAGTCGAAGGAACATACATATGTGTTTCTTATGAGTGGAATATTCTTTCCTACTAGAAGTTGTAAATCTCATTAAAGCTTGAAGAGATTTTCGCTAGGTACAGCACTTATGATTTCGATGGTCTCTGGAAGACACACGAGGAAACTCGTCAATACCGTGGCTCAATCACTTTAAATCTTTTACACAATCCCACCTACTCATTTACACTTTGACACAAGCATACAAACAATTAAGCGCACGCATTTTACAATAACTTCGTACGAACTCACTCATTGTTGGAGATATTTTAAGAAACACTTTGTGGAAGCTAGTGGACTCAAGTGTTTCTGTATGTGAAAAGCACTGAATTGCATATACCTACCTACATACTACCTACTTCTTTGTCTGCCTGCCTACATACATACATACATTCATATATATAAATAAATATCGGTATATACTTGAAGGATTAATTATTAGTTTTGGTAAAGTATAAATTTATTGTTTTTTAACAAGTATTGAAAATGACTTCGAAGTTTCGGCCAGGTAACTCACTAATAAACTGTCCAACGATAGCTTCGCTGAGCGTAGCTTTTAAGTCACTATCTATACATCCCTGTGTGGTAACATACTAGTTTCCCAGCCATATGGTTCCGTGTTTGGTCCTCCTGCGTGGTATCTTGCTCAAATTTCTTCCGTTTATACTCTCGGGCTGATTCAAGCCTTCTGAGTGAATTTGGTAGACGGAAACTGAAAGAAGCCTGTCGCATATATATATATATATATATATATATATATATATATATGAAGGGAAGTAAAAAATCATCCGAACTTTCATCATAACATTTATTTGTTATTGTCAAACTGCCTTCTGCGCATGCGTGCTTATAGTTAGCACTATTGTGGTCACATGATCGGCGTTTGAGCCTGATCGCACCATTTTTCTTTTTGGCTTTAGAATGCTAGCATGACCGTTCCACTAGCAATGTGCACGGCAGAAGAACACAGAACAGTGTTCCGAGATATGGTAATGGCGAACCGGTTCACCATTACTAGCTTGCTGCATCTTCTCGACAGTGGTGGAGGTTGACAGGCGTCCCACTCTCCCTTCGAGCGTCACTCCTGTCAGGCCACTTTTAAAATTCTCGATCCATTCATACACACGTCTGCGCGGTAGTGCACTGTCCCCAGAGAAATCAGATCCTTGCTATTGGAGCGGTCATGATTACACTGTGAATCCAGAAAGAAAAACGGCGAGATCCGGCTTACACTTCGATCATGTGACCTCACTACTACCAACTATAAGCACTCATGCGCAGAAAGCAGTGTGACGCAGAAGGCCATAGAGATATGTTAAAGTGAAAGTGCGGATAATTTTTGATTTCCCCTCGTATACACGCA
This sequence comes from Octopus bimaculoides, assembly GCF_046866305.1. Lineage (NCBI taxonomy): Eukaryota > Metazoa > Mollusca > Cephalopoda > Octopoda > Octopodidae > Octopus > Octopus bimaculoides. Next base: position 16,799,102 of record NC_142946.1, on the reverse strand, counting down.
CACATAGATACACACATGTGTGTGTGTGAGTGTGTTTGTGTGTGTGTGTGTGCGTGTTTTTTTGTCTGCGTTTGTCTTCCCAAACCACCACCGATTGTTCAAACGATGCTGGTGTGTTTATGTCCCCGTAACTTAGTGGTTAAGCAAGAAAAAAAAGTTAGATTAAGTTACAGGCTTCTGAAAAGTAACTACTTAGGTCGATACATTCGATTAAATATTCTTTATGTTGGTGCACCAGTATGGCCGCAGTCTAATGACTGAAGCAAGTAAACGATACGAGATAAAAGATATATATGTCATTCATACATGGATGGATGGATGCATGCATGCATTCGTGAGAATCTACGAATCAATCATCTAAAACGATTATGAATAGTCCTCAACATTAAAAGATTTTCAATGAAACAATAGATGTATTATGCGTCAACAATATGCCAAAAATTCTCTTTCCCACATCCCCTTTTTAATCATTTCAGTTGTCTTTGTTGAACTACATATTTCTATAAATCATTCATGCACTATTTCCATAATAGGTAAATTTAAAGACTAACAGCAGAAATCTACGTGGTGCTGCAATCTATAATGGTTGCAGACAATTCTGAATTTTATATTCTTTATTATTATGAAAGTTTTCTTTGCGTTTTGTATAGTGACCAAGTGCCCTTCTACGAACTTCTACGGCCGCATATCACACACACACACACACACACACACACACACACACACACACACACACACATACACACACACATACACACACACGCACACACACACACGCACACACACACATACACACACACGTATACATATATACACATGTATACATACAAACACTTATATACCATTTCTCAAACTTTACGACTGTGCTAGGAATGTCAGAATTCCAATATTCTTCACCCTTCACCCTCTTAGGTAACCTTTTGAGCCTTGTGAAAATTCCATTAATGACCACAGGAATAATTGCCATTTCAGACTTCCACAATCTATTCCTCTCTCTCACTAGGTCCTGAGATGTTGATACTTTGAATTTTCCTCAGGCGCCTTGAGCAATTCCCAAACTATAAACGTAAATTTTGTAATCTTAGCCTGAATTTTAGCAGCAGCTGCAGCAACATTAGTAGTAGTAGTAGTAGTAGTCTTATTACATAATATGGATTTATATTGTATTAGTATTAGAAACAACAGGCTTAAATGCTGTCACTACCTATGTCCTATTGACTGTCTTTCTAGGTGCAGTTCATGATTATAATAAATTATATTGCGTTCTAATTTAATCATTACATGTTGTACTTTTAGACACATCACGTAACTTATATATATAATTCTAGAGTTTGAATAAAATAAGTAAATTTGATTATGAAAAATGTGTGGACATACTTGCTTTGTAATGAATTCAAATGAAGGAAAATGAAAAACCTAAATAGTAAGAAGTGATATAGACACTTTTATATTTTAATACGACTGTCACGAAACTTATGTCATATAAATTAATGAGCATCAGAAATAATTTAATTTTAACGTTGTCGTAGGTTGAAAAACATTAAGAATTTACTCATTACTTGTTATAAATAGCGCAATGGATTTAACATTAAAACCAAGAGATATTTCGATTAAATATTTAATTATAATTCTTAAATAGAATGTTCTTCATCAGTAGCTAATAAAAAAAAAAAAAATTAGAAAGAACGTAGAGATATTACAAAACGAAAGTATTTAAATATAAGAAAAAAACAGACCATTGAATATAAAGGAAAAACAGACGTTATGTACAAATATTTATTTCGCTACTCATTAATCAAATCTCACGTACGTTTATAAAATGTAAATGACAAGAAAAGCCAAGTAGAAAAATGACACAAATGATTATCTTGATAACAGCAAGGGAAATTGCGAGAGCAAACAAACAGACCTGACAGCAAATAATTACAATTACATTATAGAATTCAACATTAGATATACATACAAATGCGTATGGATATATATAAATATATATATATATATGCAAATGTGTATGCATATATATACATATATATACCTACCTACATGCATGCATAAATATACAGATATATGCTTGTATATATATATATATATACATATATGTATACATATACCTACACACACACACACACACACACATATATATATATATCTTTACATTTTTGAAAGATGTTCGGTAGTTTTTAATGGAAATCTTAAAAGTCATAATCTATGATAATGAAAAGGATAACAGTAGAAGAAAAGCGGTGAAGTAAGTGAAGATATAAACAAAGATTTCGTTATTGTGATTACGAAGATAACCTATTGTTAATGAACTTCCGCGAGGATTCTTACAATGAAGAGGAAGACGATGAAAACGAGAATAATAATAATAATAATGATAATAATAACAACAACAACAACAACAACAGCAATAATAATAGTAATAATAATAATAATAATGATGATGATGATAATCAGATTCAGAAGATGAAGAAAAAGAAGAAGAATAAGAAGAAGAAGGAAAAGGAAAAGAGGATGACGGTGATGATGAAAATAGACCGATAGACAGATAGATAGATAGATAGAGAGAGAGAGAGAGAGAGAGAGAGAGAGAGAGAGAGAGAGAGAGAGAGAGAGAGAGAGATACACACATACATAGACTTATAGAAGGATAGATATCAAAACAGGAATCTGGAAATGTTATTGTTATTATTTATTCACCATAACATATGTTTCATTTGCGAAAACGAATAGTTAGATAAATATGTTGGATAAACATGGAAGAAATTTCTAATTAGAAATTCTTAGGATAGAGCATAAGACAATACAACACCGACAACAAATACGTTCTGGAGTGTAATACTAGAAGAAGCCGATGTACTTCAAGAGGATGTTGAGTGGGATTTATGTATACTTACTTACATATATACATATATATATATATATGGTGTCCTGGGGAAATTTCAAACCTGCGTTCTCATTCCTAAGGTGTTTTTCGATGTTATTATTATTATTATTATTATTATTATTATTATTATTATTCAATTCACTGCCTGGAATCGAACTCGGAATCTTCACGCCATATGCCCTTGGGCAATTTTGGAGTGAATTTTATGTCTTATAAATATAATATTTTCCTATCTTACCTTAATACCGGTTCCCATATGCTACTCATAGCTGCATTAGGCCTGCTTAGTAGGATATTATATCCTAGCATATGTACTGCTTCTTTTAGTTTTCGTATTTTCTAGTAGTGTTCTATCTATTATTCTAACTTCATCCCACAGGGGGAGGTGGTCTCCATTTTTCCATACATGACCAGCTATACCCGATTTATGAATATCTCCTCGCGTCACAGCTTTGCGATGATCCACTACTCTTATTTTGTGGGGTGGCATGTTTCGCTTTTGTATAACCTACCATAGCTGCATGGGATGGAGTACACGCAGTCTTTTGTCATATTCTCTTCTATTGGTGGTTTTACTCGACGGAGATATTTGCGAAGTGTTGTATTAATTTTGAATACTGTCCTGATGTCATATGGGCCGCATATCGTTTGTATCTTTTTGGAGAGGCCTTTCACATATGGTAGACAGACTGTGGTCAATTTATGGGTTTCATCCTGTCTTTTTCTTCTTAATTGGAGTGGATAGTATGTTTTGGGGGTAGTTGTTGCTTAATAGTTTGTTACTTAGATTGATTATTTCTTCGTGGTGTGTATCAAGATCACTACTTATATTATTTGCTCGATGTTTTAGGCACTGAGCAATCCCCTTATTTACACTGTATGTATGGATGGTGGGAATTGAAGTTGAGGTATCGTCCAGTGAAGGTTGGCTTGTGGTATACAGATGTCCTGGATCCATTCTTAGTGCATGCAATTAATGCATCCAGGATTGCTAGCTGATTGTCTTTTCCCTTTTTTTCAATTGTGAACTGTATGGGTGGCTTTATTGAGTTCATATATACCTTAGGAATGAGAACCCAGGTTCGAAATTTTCCCAGAACACCTCAAGAAAGCTGGAGAGTGTATACGCTGTGTTAGCAACAAGCAAGATGAGGACAAATCTGTCAAATGTAAATAATGTAAATAATTCCTTATCTCTTATTAGTTATTTTTTGTTTCTTCGTTCAATAAAGTTACTATATATATATATATATATATATATATATATATATATATATATATATATATATATATATATATATATAGAGAGAGAGAGAGAGAGAGAGAGAGAGAGAGAGAGAGAGAGAGAAAGCTTACTTGGAAAAGGATGCGTGGCGTTCGATCATATGATAATATAAATAATATATAAATATATGCATATATACATACATAAATGTACATATATATGTATATATATACGTACATATATGGGTACAGGACATAAAAAAAGAAAGACACAATACGAAACGAAAACATAAAAACGAAAATAAACAAAAACATAGAAAAC
>NC_142946.1:16777169-16789669 GCF_046866305.1 Octopus bimaculoides | reverse complement strand
GACACACACACACACACACACGCACACACACATGAATACATGTGTAAATATATACGTGTATTTATGAGAATATAGAAAATATTAAATATATAAATATGTGTGTATATACACATACACACACACACACCACACACGCACATATATATATATACACACATACACACGTGCATATTCTCTTATTGTGCGTGGATATACATACGCACACAAATACATGCACACATTCATATACGTTTATATGTGTATGTATGAATGTATGTAGGTATGCATTGAAATATTGATGATAATATCACAAATGTTAACGTAAGATAAATCTAAAGATTATGGGGGCACATTGTGTTTATCTTTAAGACCTTAATTAACATAATCATGAAAACTGTAAGCAAGAGATGGTGGTGGAGGAGAAGTCATAAGAAGGGTACAATCGGGTGAAGATATGTAGGACTCTAAATTAATGAGATATAAAATCGATAGTGGTTGGGAACGTAATTATAATGACTTTATGAATAATACTAATAATATTTCAATTAATACCATTACTGTTGGCGCTACTAATGCTAGTACTATAACTACTATTAATATTTATGTTAATATTAAAAGTGTTTATAATAATAATAATAATAATAATAATAATAATAATAACAATAATAATAATAATAATAAAAAAATAATAATTCTTCTTCTTATTATTATTATCATTATTATTATTATTATTATTATTATTATTATTATTATTATTATTGATTGGCTCAGGTTTGTTCATATTCCTGGTAGAATTTATGTGGCAAGCGGGTTAGTACTTATAACCTTGGATATCCACAAGCTTTCAAAAGTTTGAAGGAGCTTGCAACAGAATGTCCTACAGAAGCTAAGACATTCTACAGAAATTTTGCCTCTTAAGGACAGGGAAAATTGTCACGAGGGTGTTAAAAGCATCACACCATTGCCCCATGCACAGCAATTTTCTGAGCATGTTTTACCCTTTTGTCATTCCCAGTTTATTCTCTTATTCTTTTATTCTTTTATTTGTTTCAGTCATTAGACCGCGACCATACTGGAGCACCACATTTAACTGAAACGAATCGATCCCCAAGGACTTATTCTTTGGAAGCCTAGTATTTATTCTATCGGCCTATTTTGCCGAACCGCTAAGTTGTGGACGTAAATACACCAGCATCGGTTGTCAAGCGATGTTGGGTGGGGACAAACACAGTCATACAATCATATATATACATATTTACGACAGGCTTCTTTCAGTTTCCGCCTACCAAATCCATTCACAAGGCTTTTGTCGGCCCGATGCTATAGTAGAACTCACTTTCCCAAGGTGCCATGCAGTGGGACTGAGCCCGTAACACTGTGGTTGGTAAGGAAGCTACTTACCACACAGCCACTCCTGTGCCTATATATTTCTCCAACATGTTTCTCAAACCTGGTTCTTTGTACAGGCAGTGCCCATTCAACTACTGGGGTCACCTTTACTCTCTTCATTCCCCACATTCTGGTAATTTTGTCTTTTAGTAGCATGTATTTTCAATTTGTTCATGTTATTTATCCCGCATGCCTACCTCCTCAGTTATGGCAATATCTATAATATTGGTTCCCTTCTTTTGATCCACAACAGGAATGTCTGGTCTCTGAGCAACAGTCACTGAGTCACATAAAATCATATTCTTGGTGACGCCTTTAGTTTTATGTTCGCAGCATTTCTGTGTTATTTCAACACCGTATTTCTCACATAATTTCCACTGAACGAACTTAGGCAAGTTATCATGTTTTTTCTACATACCCTTTTGGGCCAGTTTGCTACAGAAAGATGATAGTGTTTCGTTTTTGCTACCACTCATCCTGCGAAGAGATAATACACTGCTCTTATCCATTTGGAAGTTGGTGTAATTAACTTTCAGATTTTGTTCCCAAGCGCTGCATATCAGTCCCTCAGTGTACCCTTTCAGATCACGTTTCCTTAGTCACCTTCAGGTAATGGTCTTATCTTTCCTTTTCATTTATCTGAAGTATTTCCGTGCATCATTTTCATTTTCTACTTGTTTAACCTTTGTCCTTCATCTTGTTTCTTAAATGTTTTGGGTGTGTCTCATTTTCACTAGGTATCGTGTTACTATAAAAAACAACGACAAAGAAAGGTTCAGGCTGTTGTATGTCGTTTTATTCTTTGACAACTCAGATCATGAATTCTATGAGACCTTTTCCTCCCTTATTTCTAGTCACAAACAGTCTATTGACATCGCATTAAGTGTGTAGTTCCTTGTTCATTGTCATTATTTTCCTGGTTTTTCTATCCGTTTCCTCAAGCTCATTCTTTGTCCTCCTAAAAACACATGCGCAGTATTACATTAAGAAAACAACCCAAGTATTCATTGCCCTGATGTTGTTCTTTCCATTGTGTCTACTTTCCATAATTAATTTGGTTCTTCTGAGATATTCTCGCCTAAAGCTTTCCTTCACCTCACTCACTATTATTTTTCAGAATCCTAAATACCTAGATACTTATATCTATCCATCTCAACATCCATCTCTCGACATTTGGTAACTCAACACCATCATATGGCATTACTTCGCCATTTTTTATGATAAGCATACACACTTTTTAATCACAAATTACATCCTGATTTTCTCACCGAGTATCTGCACTGTTGAAACTTACCGAAAATCTTTAAGACACTTTTCTCCATTTTTCAAATTGTATTCCGATGTCACTTTTCCTAAGATCTACGTGAGGTGTTGTTAGCACCGGGAAGGTGGGAGAGCAGCGAAATGCATCGCGGTGTCTCGTCCGTCTTTACATTTGAGTTCAAATCCTGCCGAGGTCGACTTTGTCTTTTGTCCTTTCGGGCTCGATAAAATATGTACTAGTTGAGTACAGGGTTGATGTAATCGATTATCCCCCTCACCCAAATTTCAGGTCTTGTGCCTATAGTAGAAAATATTATTATTATTATTGTTGTTGCTGTTATTTTTAACATTACACTATTGTTGCTGTTCTTATTATTTAATCGCAAGCACATCACGAATCGGTAGCACATCACGAGATACTTAGCGGCATTTCTTCTGTCTTAAAGATTGTGTTCAATCTTCGCAGAGATAGACTTTCCTTCCACCACATTTGGGTCGATAAAATAAGTATCATTTTGAGTAGTGGAGTCGATAACATCGACCCAGCCTCAGAAATCGGTGGCCTTGTGAGCCAAAATTTGAAATCATCACCTTAATATTAACTTATCTGGATTGAAATGCTTGAAAACCCTATCTGAATTAATATTTTATGTATTGTGTTGATATTTTTTTACTTGAAATAATTATGTGAAAATCAGAAATGTATACTGCGATAGATAACGATGCGTTATATAAACATTTGACAGTACATATGACATTAATTTTCTATGATAATCCAGAGATTACACAGAAAATAAAGATGATGCAAGTTTTCAATAATACATCGATACGGAAATATGTATACATCGATACAAAGAATAACCGTTAGAAAATGGAAAGCGAATATTCAACCACACTTACAGCACAAAAATAAACAGCAATAGAGGGCACTGGTTGAGGATATTAGAAACCGAAGATAAGTATGAGAGCTGTAAATTATTTCGCAGTTCTGCGAAATATAGAAAATATGATCGCACGCTTGACAGTAGTAATAATAGTGTTCATAACGAGAGTACAATTACTGCTAACTTAGAACTTAACCATAACAACGTTAATACAGTCGATGTTTCGAATCCGTAGCAAAACATGTCTTCATTTAAAAACATATCTGCTTTTAGTTGCTGTAAGAACACTTTGAAGAAAATGAATGGAGGTAGCAGAGCATATATCGATACCACGTTGAGAAAATACTTAGTAGTCTTTGGGTCATCTCAAAATACTTAAAGGAAAATTCAACCGCGGTCAACTCTGCTTTTCATTGTCTCAGGTTTGATAAAATAAATACCAGAACCCACTCTCCTATCAGAAAGTTGTTTCTCTGAACAAAGATTTGAAACGATTATTATTATTATTATTATTAGTAGTAGTAGTAGTAGTAGTAGTAGTAGTAGTAGTAGTATTACTGCACTAGGGCATTTATTATTATTATTATTATTATTATTATTATTATTATTATTATTATTATTATTATTACTCCTAGATCGATAAGGTTGTAGATTCGTTAATGTGCCAGAAAAATACATCGTGACATTTGACACGGATCTTTACGTTCTGGGGACAAAGCTCAACGAGATCAATTTGGCTTTTCTACCCGTTCAAGATCGAGAGAATAAAATACCAATGAAATAATAGGTCTGCTGTTACTGACCATACATCTTCCCTAAAGCTGCAGGCCTTGAGTCAAAATTTCAAAGAATTATCGCTATTTTGTTATTTAATTGTTATGAGGTAACGTAATGTTCTTAAGACCAAATGATTCGTGGCAATGTACATTACGTGCTTACACTCACATACATAAATCAGTATTCACATAATCTATTAGATGTGTGCAATTACACGTGCTCCCTCGCAAACAACAGGAACACGACAGTCAACAGCTTTTTTCATCAGAACAGCATCTTGAATATATTAAGCAGCAAGTTTTTCTTTACTCGTTCTAAACTTTAAACTTTCTAGCATTTTCTATTTTTACGACCTTTTACACTGCTTTCGCAAATTCCTGAAAATGTGCGTGTATTATTTTTTTCTGTTATTCGTTCACGTCATACTGTTCTCGTTTCTGTTTATTTTTTTTTGCTACTGATTTCGTTTGTTTAGTTTTCTTTTTTCAATGTATACAAATCTTTAAAAATGTTGTCTTTCTGTCACATGTAGAGAATGTGCCTAAACACAAAAGGAAGACATAAAAAATATACACCAACGAAATAAAAATTTCCGTATTCTCAATGAAGATTATATATGCATGTTTGTGCGTGTCTTTCTATGCATATATATATATATATATATATATAAATATATAAGTACATATATATATATATATATATGTATGTACATATATACATATATATATAATATATATATATGTATATATATACATATATATATCTATGTACATATGTGCATGTATGTACATATATATATGTATGTATATATATATATATATATATATATATATATATATATATATATATATATATACATATATATATGTGTGTGTGTGTGTGTGTGTGTGTGTGTGTGTGTGTTTGAATACGGACACGCAAACACGTACATACACATTCGTGAAAAGCGAATATTTGCAACCTTGTTTAACGAATTGTTTCTCTTCGTAAAAGCAATCTTAAAACCAATCGTTTATTTTTCTTTGCATACGTACACATTACCCAGCACTTTTGGTTCTAGTACTTTTACATATTAACAGTATTTGGAGACTTTACGCATTCAAACTACTCTTGCACACGCATCAGCGCACGCACACACATACTCACACACAAACACACACAAGAAAATAGACGCACGAACACGCATGCGCGCACAAAAGAATTTAGTTATATAAGTAATTTACGTTAACTTTCGGGAACTCAATTTCATGCTGAGGGACATCAGATTTTTTAAACCGAATTTCATATTACAAGACTGCATTAATCCGACTAAAACCATTCTTTATCTCTCAATGCCGTATCTGCGTGCTCATTTTTCAGTGTAGTTACTTACGTAACATGTGTGTGTATGTGTACATATATATGTACGCGTACATACTTACATGCATACATACATACGTACACACACGCGCGCACAAACACACACACATACACACACGCATATATATATATATATATATATATGATAATTAGGATGAGAGCCGTCTCACATTCAGCCTTATTGTTCTGACTCACATTCATCTTGGCATGTGTGGATGATATGACATCCTCATATAACTTTCCACTACACGCATCCATCGACATAGGAACATAAGCCTATGTAAAATACAAAATTCAAATGGATTCAGAAATTAAATGATAGTGTGACATCTTTATGCCATTATATTATGTGCAAATGTGTTGGTACATAAACTATTGTACCTTTGATGATAGTTACAAGAAATAATTCATGGCCAGTGTACGAGAGGTGTAACTTCTGCGTTAAATCGCCAAAAATGTTCTCTTTATTGTAGACGTTTGATTGTATATTCAAATTCGCTGGGCAGCTTTTTTTCCCTGTTCAACAAAACAATATCATATTTGATATTTTCGGAACGAATTTATGTTCTTATTGTGGTGTTTCACCACTCTTCCTTGTCCTTCAATGCGACGTACGTATGTACGTATTCATATATGTAGGAGAATATACAAAAAATAACAACAGACGAGGACAGGTGGTGTAAATAACAAAAGTATATATTAGTATGACGCTCGGGAATACGGAAAGTCTTTGACGTTTCGAGCTACGCTCTTCAACAGAAAGAATACGGAGACAAGGAGAAAAACACGGAGAAAAAAAAAATTGAATAGTGTTCAGTCAACGGTCAATCATATGTATCTAAATATTAGCTTCTCTAGACGTCTCTTTTTGCATGTTTATAATTTCTCACTCGATTTTGATATGCGTTTTCGTGCACTCGTTAACAAGGTGGGTGGAAAATCTACTTGATTTAGTTGGAAATGTCTATGATATCGAACTGACAATATGCTACCAACATATGAAACTGAAATTCATCACTAAACGAGCGAATGATTCTGCATTATTGGAATTGTATTGTTATATGTTAGGCGTATTTTATAGCTGTACACATACATATAGTTTTGTCTACATATATATATATGCGTGTGTGTATGCGTGCCTGTGTGTCACAGTGTGTCTGTTTGTGGCATATAAATATACATGAGTGCCTATATATATTTATATATATAATTATATGTATATTTCTATCTGGTTTTGTGTGGTGGTACGTGTGTGTGTGTGTGATCGAGAGAGAGAGAAAGATAGAGAGAGAAAGGATAGAGAGAAAGGAGAGAGAGAGAGAGAAAGATAGAGAGAGAAAGGATAGAGAGAAAGGAGAGAGAGAGAGAAAGAGAACTTAAATGTCTCTGATCTGCAAACAAATTATTCGTCTGTCTGCTCTTATCTTTCACACTGTTTGTGTTCTGCCTATTGTATTCTGACATTCAAGAAATTAAAAAACAAAGTTTATTACCATGTTGAAAAATAGATTTTTATTTTTATTTCATTTTTTTTTTTTGTAAAATTGGTTTCACCTACTCGCGCACACACACACACACATTCACACTCACCCCCACATGCATACATATAAGTATGTATACATATATGTACACACATATACATATAAATATACACATATATACATATATATATACATATAAATATACATATATATACACACATATACACATACACACATACTTATATATTGATATATATATATATATATATATATATATATGTATGTATATATATTATGTATGTATATATATATATATATATATATATATATATATATATATATATATGTATGTATATATATATATATATGTATGTATATATATATATTATGTATGTATATATATATATATATATATATATATATATATATATATATATATATATATATGTATGTATGTTCTTTTGTCTCTAGACTCAACATTAAATAAGTTGTCTGGGAGTAACATCATCATTTTTCACCATCGTTCTTCATCTAATTTCTGTTGGTATTTACCAAATGTCTGTGTAGAATTCTCGGTGACGTATGTCTTCCTGAATTTTTCTGTTTTATACGTCGTGGGTTTTTTTTTCTTTTCATTATTTATCTATTTATTGTCTATTTGGCGAAGATTATATAAGGCATTTATTATTACTTTTTCCGATATTTTTGACTCCTGACTTTTAACTTGCTGTAGATCATTTAAAAAATATATCTTTAATCTGCTGGCTCCATACGAATTACTGCTGTAGCTGTTTTTGCTGTTGCACCTACTCTATGCGTATTAAGGACGGTTTAAAAATATCATTTTGTAATTTATAATGTCGATTTTGAGTTGTTGTTCTCGGTTTTGTTTTGTCGATGTTTGGAGTATTACAGTCAGCTCCACAAAGCTTCTGCATAATTAATAATTATATGGCAGGTATTTTACCTACAGCAGCACTCTTCATCTGCCACTATAGTAGATAATTTACCTAGTATTAAGATATGATTGAAAACATAAACGAATCTTAATACTATTTTTTAAAACTTATTTCTGACTGTAAGATACGGGAATACAAAGCTTAACTACTATTCTCAGAGTTGAAAATATTTTATTGTATTTGAGCATTTACAGGAAATTGTATAATTTGGTAAAGTGTTGCTTGTTGTGGCGCTATTACATCATAAATATTTATCGGCAAACATAAATTATATTAGCGGTTGTATAATGACCGCTTCTGTCGCATAGAGCAACGTTTCTTTATTTTAGATATAGGAAAAAGAGAGTATACAATATTTAGACACTAACACATAATATTCTTGAATCAAATGACTTTGCGCATTTAACTCCTTCTTAATATGAGAATGGTTCATGGCGGCGAACTGACTGAATCGTTAGCACGTCGAGCGGAATGCTTAGCAGCATTTTGTCAGTCTTTACGCTTTGAGTGTCAATTCTGCCGATGTCGATTTCTCCTTTCATTGTTTCGAAGTTGAGAAAAGAAGTACCAGTTCAGCACTGGGGTCGATCTAATCCATTTACCTCTCCCCGCTAAATTGCTGGGCTTGTGCCAAAATTCTAAACCATTATGACATTCGATCTGCTTGATGAGAGAATATGAAGGACTATAGATAACTTCAAAATAGCAATTTTTTTACCATGCAAAATATCTAGATTTTATCTGGTATAATAAACGACATGATACAAAAAAAATACAGAAATGGAAAGAACTATATTTCTTCTTAAATGATACTTAACTCTTTCGTCAAGCCTTGAGAGCTGGAGATAAGTAGGCCTAGCTATTCTGTATCCAGTCTGAACCTCGCCTGCACAATGGCTCCATTATAAGTGTTCGGGCTTTTGTATAGTTTATATGCACTGAAAATTCAGTATTAATCAATTTCTTTGACCTACCCTCTTCAACTGTCTTGGAGTATGGGGATAAGAAATTTCCGATAAATGCAAACACACACCCACACGCACTCAATCAGTCACTGACACACACATATACACAAACTAGCAAGACTATAATGGTTTCAATATCTTACCTACTAAAGGCAGTGAGCTGGCATAGTAGTTATCACGTCGTACAACATGCTAAGCGGCATTTTGTTCGTCTTTACGTTCTGAGTTCAAATGCTACCTTTCATTTTTTCAGAGTCTGGCGAATAAGAAGCAGTTGAGTACTGGGGTCGATGTAATTGACTAATGGCCTCTCCCGACCTTGTTGTCCTTGTGTTAAAATTTGAAATTAATATTATCTACTAGTGAAATATATATTCACATACTGTGAACATTAAAATAATTAAAAAACGGCTGATTTTCAAGTTAGAAACTACGCATTCAAGCGTAATCCTTTGCAAATTATGTTTCTTTTCACTCGTCAAAAATTCCGAAAGTATATGAGCTAATAAATAGCATTTTATTGCCCAAATCTTACCTAATGTACGTTAGTGACACCACTGGGATTAAAATGTTATCACTAATATTCAAAAACTGATTTAGATACCTAAAAACACTGCATCATATGCTTCACCTTCGATACAGTATCTCAGAGATGTGGTAATATGAATTATCAACACTTTGGCGGGTAATTTATATTATCCAGCCCAGAAGGACACAATATACTGCTGGCTTCATCGTAATTTTAAAAAACGACCCGTAAAGAGCAAGAACATATGTCACAATGTGTTTCGTCGTGCTCTATCGAATCTGTCAATTCACTGCATGACAGATCATATGCACATCACGTATATACCACCTTTGATTTCCCATGTCTTTTTCAACTGTAGAAATATCTTAATGCTCTCTTAAAGTTTCAAGAAAGTCATTAAGGATATAAGTGGAGTTGTGTCAAAAAAAAAGAAAGAAAAAAAAGAAGAGAAAAGAAAAAAAAAACGAAGTGGAACTCAGTCGTGGTTAATTAAGTTTTTACGAGATCGATCTTTTTTAATAACAGCTATATAAAAGTTTCTTTGTAGTAGTTTACAAATAAGTAACATAATTATTCAAGCCTCAATACTCACGGTGTGTATTATAACAGAAAATGAAAACAAATTAACAATTCATACTATCTAACTGGGAGTTATTCAACTTAGTTTCCAATGTTTCCATTACTTTGGGTACTTTTCCTGAAGAAATCGAGACATTATACTTACATAATTCCCAGTTGCAATGTCAGTTGCTGTTTATTGTATTGTATTATAGTATAATATTCATTTCATACATTCTAGTCATAAAAATCCCCAGATGTTATGAAAGACGATATGGGAGACGTAAAGGTCATACATTTACAAGTAAGATTATAGCTGTAAGGAAGGAACTTCGTATTGTAAAAATTACTCATGAACAATAGAAGAACAATGGAAACAAGCTGAGACTTTGTCTCGTGGAAAAATCAGAAATTTCTAAAGAGCACTCACCATTATATCTATTTATCACATATACATATATAAAATGTTATACCGTGCCAAAAATATATGGAAGCATCAGTCAATGCAATCGATTGTACTATGTGTTTTATCAATGACTCTCTAAAACATGAATGACTATAGAAACTGGTATTATAACGTAGAATATAAATAGACGTAGATAAGTAACACACGAGTCTTTAAGTATCAGTATGTACGTATATGCATATATAATATAATGCATATACTCTTGTGAGGTCAATAATGGAATATTACTTTCATGTCTGGAACATTCCTAACTCACATACAAATATTCCAGATCACATCCAGCGAACGGAAACTCGATTAATTGGCATAAAATCATGCATACACATGACCCAGCCCCCGTCATGCAGCCGTACAGTTGCTTGCTGCCATTTCTACTGGTACTTTGATGACATCTATTCATCGGAAATATCTGATCTCGTTCTACTTCCAGTTTCGAATTGTAATTCACTTCACCGTCCTTCTCTTTTCACTTTATTTGTATCCAATACACAAACGTCGAACTAAATACTGCATCCAGTCCTTCTAACCTAGTACATTAGGCCTCAGAACCCAAATCCTTCTTAATGTTTTTTCAAGGAGGTGTCAGTTGGCAACAGTTAAATCAGGACATTAACATCATCGATATCTATGGATTCGGCAAGTAAAATAAATGGTTTAACGGTAGAATATCAAACATTTCAAGAATCGTGTGGCAGCCATCTCACTTTATGCGACACGTTATTACGACCGTCAATTGAGAGTTCTACTGGGCTGTTTTGAGCCATTTTAGGGAGGGTATTCGGCGAAAGCGACCAGATTTGTGTTGCACGAAGAATTTGATTCTTCACGAAAGCAATGCATCATGTTACTGAACTCTCCGCACTCTGTTCACCAGATTCATTACCTGCAGACTTCTTTCTCTTCCCCAAATTGAAAATGCAGCTCAAAGGTCGCTGTTTTAACACCGTTGTCGAGGTCTATAGCGAATCACAGAATGTCCTCGACTCGCTTATAGATTCGAAAGTGGTAGGAACGCTGGGACAGGTATTGCTGCGCAAAGTGACTATTTCGAAAGTGGTAATGTTAAACCTTAGGTAAATAAGTTAAGTTTTATTAAACATAACTAGACCAGGAACCTTTTGATGTAACCTCGTAACTCTGCTGTACCCTGATACGCGATTACTGACAACTCAGTGGAGAGCGTCTCTCAGCAGGCTTTTCTATAAAGACGAAAGAAGATATCTTAATTAATAATATCTGATGAGACCCATGTCACATGATCTCATGTTCTCTTCCTCAACAGATGAGGAAAATGTAATCTGATTGTAGTGGTGAGCTAATAGTTAAAGCTTAGTTAAATTTTGACGAGATGAGTCTATGCCTTTAATTAGTTCACATCATGTACCACATGAAAGCTCCCAACAAAAGGTTGGGCGTCACTCTATCATATTTCCGCTCAGTAAAAAGCTTTTAGAAATAACTTCAGTTTGATAAGAAAGTCATTTATGAAGAAGTTTGATTCATAAATGATTAGGAAAATGAAAATTAGACTTGTGTCACTATATATTATCCTGAATTAAGAACAAAATGAAAACGACAAAACAACATCGCAAATTGAAACTCAATTATTTGCAGCCTTGAATGTAATTAATTGGACGGCTCTCCATAATTAAATTCTTCAACAGACTTGCAGGATTCTGTTTAATCATTAAATTGCGTAAGCTATCAGATGGAGCTTAACCTAATTCCAAAATCCGTAGTATTAATTTGGTCGCAATAAAATAAACTAAGAAGAGAAGCGATTGATTGTTTCGTGTTGAAACATAGCCACCACGTTACTACATCTACAACATATTTCAAGTAAATTCCATATTGATTTATTTCTTAGACTCAAACAGACATATTACACTAG
>NC_142946.1:16772169-16774669 GCF_046866305.1 Octopus bimaculoides | reverse complement strand
GGAATAGAAATGCCTACATTTTGAGTGCTGTTCAAAGAGCGAGAAAATGCCTTAGTACACGCCAAGTGGTCTAGATACACAAATAAAATAACTAGTTTTCTAAATGGGAATATGTCGATAAAAATCCATCTATTCCATAACGTTTCAGCGGTGTAAATACTAATTTTGATATATATATTGTGTGGTAAGTAGCTTGCTCACGAACCACATGGTTGCGGATTCAGTCCCACTGCGTGGCACCTTGGCCAAGTGTCTTCTACTATAGCCTCGGCCCGACCAAAGTCTTGTGAGTGGATTTGATAGATGGAAACTGAAAGAAGCCCATCGTATATATGTGTATATATATGTATGTGTGTATGTATGTTTGTGTGTCTGTGTTTGTCCCCCCAAAATCGCTTGACAACCGATGCCGGTGTGTTTACGTCCCCGTAACTTAGCGGTTTGGCAAAAGATTCCGATAGAATAAGTACTAGCATGGGCACAGTCAAATGACTGAAACAAGTAAAAGTAAAAGAGTAAAAGAGTATATAGATAGATACATACATACACACATACATACATACATATATACATACACACACATACATAGATACATACATACATATAGATATATAAGTGTGTGCGTGACTGAGTATGTGCGCGTCTGACCAAGCGAGTTCGTGCATGTATTTGTAGATAGTAAATTCACACTTGATTAACATATATACCTCGCCATTTTTCACATTTCGACTATCGTAAGCTGACACGCGGATGATCCTTGTTTCTGAACATAACCAGCAGCGCTTTTTCGGTTCATGTAGCTTAAGGTAGATGTTCGCTTATCACATTATTGATATCTAAGCAAACACACGGATAAATAAACGCCTACTTAAAAAAGATTCCCGTAGTATATTTGTAGCTTATGGATTTTATTACGTGATTTGGAAAATTCAGTGTGTCGCAGCAACTAACATCTTCATGCTTAGCTTATATACACACACGTCAATAGCTCGACCTTCACAGATATTTCCGTCTCTTTGTCGCTTCTCTTTATGAATGCAATATCTGACTATTCCTCTTTGACCGCTCAGATGACTAATCGAATCTGCTACCTCATAACTATGCGCTTCCACCTAGTTATGCATGCACACTTCACCACAAATCCACCCCCATATTGAATAGGTGGAATAACAAACGATGAACAAGATTAGTATAAACAAACTAGCATTTTTTTTTATAGCGTGGAAATGTGTATTGTAAGATAGAAATAAGATGAAAATTTATTTTCAGACAAAGGATCGCCGTTAAAGCAGCAGAAATATTGGGTAAATTACCATTAAAGAGCGAACAAATTCGCCAAGAAACACCCATGGGACTTGGAGTCTTTACGAGATGTGGGTTCGAGTCCCATAGCTATTTGCTTGACAAATTTTTCGCTTTGTATGTGTAATTTACCCAGTATTACTGCTGTTCTTACGATGTTTCTGCGTTTCAAAATAAATTATCATCTCAAAAGATTAGTGTTTAAAGACATGCCAAAGTGAGTGGAACAGCAATCACGTGAAACCGCAGGTTTTACATCAGTGTTTCTCTTGGATGAAGGAGGTTGTGATAAGTATATATTAATTCCTACTTTAAGGGCAATGAGCCAAGATGTTATATTCTTTGAAATGTTAAGTTGAAAATTACAGTAAACTTACTAAGATACGCATTTGTATTGATAAGTATGTTACTCGTGCATTGCTAAAGAAGAATACGTAAGAGAATTACTTTTCTAAATAAGTTCAGAATAAGGTCACGGAGAACGGATGAATGTTATAAATATATAAATTTACTTAAGAAGAGTGGTTGAAACATGACAAAGCGAAATAGAAAATTAAAGAACTGAGAAGGGTAAGATTCATAAATATATTATAAAGAAACTTAAGTGATAGAAGCATTATTAAATTTACACATACCTGCGTAATACCAGAATTGTAATATTCTGGAGTCGTCCTCAGCCAGATATATCTTAAATGGAGCAAATGGACAGAGGCATTTGGAATGTGTTAACAACCAGGATCTGTCCCGCAATCATGAATAGCATAAGTAGAATCATCTAAAAGAATAATTCCATTAGGCTAGGAGGTACTAGCTTCACGGCGAACGGAAACTGACAAGTACACGAATAGAAAGTTATGATACAGATCGAAAAATGCTGAAATGAATTTCCAGTATATAAACTGTGTATTTATGGTATAAGGACAGCTTCCAATATAAAGAACATATTGAAGAAATCGATGGATGACTGGATATCAGAGGAGAGTTTCAAACAAGTAGGAAACAAAAGTAGTATTACGTTATGAATATAGAACCAATTACAAATTAAAGAAACAGTAATGTAGCGCACGCTTCTCGGAAAGCCAGAGAAATGGAAATGGCAAAGATCTTGAGAGAGTAATGTCAAAAAATATAAAAAGAAAGAGAGTTTGAGAGAAAATGTCTGAAGATACATTGAGAGATGAAAGGTAAGAGTACTGGA
>NC_142946.1:16742169-16767169 GCF_046866305.1 Octopus bimaculoides | reverse complement strand
ATTGTACAATGCAGTTCATATAAATACATAAACATACAAATACACACATATAAGCGCGTGCATGCACACACACACACACACACACACACACACACACACACACACACACACACACACATTTATATCAATGTTTGTTTTTATATCGAGTTATACGCTAAACAATTTTACATTGTACTGACGGGTTACTCATTAGTTTTGTAAAATACATAGTGTATATATTACAAGAACAGTGCTACAAGTGAATTCGAAGTTACATCATGTTACACTTCTTCAATCTGATAAAGGCTAGCCGGCCGAAATTTCGAAGATATTACAACCCTAACGTCTTGTAAAAATATATTGTGTTTGTGTGTGCGCGCGCACACACATATTTATACATATTCACATACGTGTAGGTGTAGTTGGGAATGTAGTGATGAGGTTTGATGTGTAGGATGTTGGGTTCATGATCGTGAGGTCATAAGTTTCATTATCGCACTGGATTGTGTCCTTGTTGAATTTATATGCTTCATGGTTCTCAGGGTAAATACGTCACAGCTGTATTTCTGTGCAACGATTTTTCCACGCAAATGTCAAATTGCAGTATTGCATTTTCCTTTTTGAGTCATCTGAGGAGGTGTGATGAGAATGTGTGTATTTTCTCTAGATTATAGACACCTAAAACGTTAAGCAAAATAATTGTATATAATGGTGCATGTATTCATATATATGTATATAACGTTTGCGTACTTTCGTACCTAGTATTTAAGGCATGAAATATATACAATTTGGTTGTGCATAAGATTTAAGAATAATTAATATGAGTGCCTATGTTGAAGGCGGTGAGCTGGCAGAAACGTTAGCACGCCGGGCGAAATGCTTAGCGGTATTTCGTCTGCCGTTACGTTCTGAGTTCAAATTCCGCCGAGGTCGACTTTGCCTTTCATCCTTTCAGGGTCGATAAATTAAGTACCAGTTACGCACTGGGGACGTTGTAATCGACTTAATCCGTTCGTCTGTTCTTGTTTGTTCCCTCTATGTTTAGCCCCTTGTGGGCAATAACGAAATAGGCATTTCGTCCTTCTTCACCTTCTCAGGCCGACTCTAGCTTTCATCCATTCTTGGTTCGATAAAATAAGTACAGTAATTCCTCGACTATCGCGGGTGTAACGTTCCAAACCCTCCCACAGAAATAATTAAAATCTAAAAAAACATTTGGTACCTATCGGTTGCAGAAACCCGCCATATACTGAGGATTCCGCGATATAAATATATATTAGCAAGAAAAATCCTCGATATACTGAGTGCGTGATAGGTAAACTGCGATATGGCGAAGAATTACTGTATCTGCTGAACACTGGATTCAATAAAGCAAGTACCTGTTGAACACTGGAGTCGGTGTAGTCCACTTACACCATAACCCGAAATTGATGACTTTGCGCCAAACTTTAAAATCAATGAGTGCATGTGAACCCATTATCATCTCTATTACCATGCAAATATACATTTCCTGTATTAGCATGAATGATAGTCAAACAAATTATCACTGGAAAATTACATACAATAGAGTAACCGCTGCAGAATCCAATAACTGCACGTATTTTAAACTCTTATATATAGTATGAGAAGTCTATAGAAATTCATAATAAACGTAATGCATTTGGAGTATTTGCAGCTGAATACTTGATACTCTAGTAGTTGCAGGTATATATATTATTAATAAACGGTTTATTATAACATATTTTCCTGTTGTTCTTTATTGTGGTGAATTAAAATATGATGTATACATGTTTAAGTATGAGATATGTGTTGCTGAAATATCACTATGAATGATAAAAGCATTAAAAATTTATAATACATTAAGAGTCGAGAGAACCAACGAGTGTAGGTACAATAAATATAACTTTTCTTATTGTTATTAGTATTATTATCAATGTGGTTAAAGTTGCCAGCTAGCAGTATCGTTCGAACGCCGGTCAAAATATTTAGCAGAACTTCGACCGTCTTTACGTTATGAGTTCAAAATCCACCGAGAATGACTTTACTTTTCATCCTTTTGGAGTCGATAAAATAAAGTACCAGTCGGACACTAGATTGGATTTAATCGACTAGGCCTTTCCACCCAAATTTCAAGACTTGCACCTATAGCACCAAGGCTTCTTCTTCTTCTTCTTCTTCTTCTTCTTCTTCTTCTTCTTCTTCTTCTTCTTCTTCTTCTTCTTCTTCTTCTTCTTCTTCTTATTATTATTATTATTATTATTATTATTATTATTATTATTATTATTATTATTATTATTATTATTATTATTATTATTATTATTATTATTATTATTATTATTATTATTATTATTATTATTATTATTATTATTATTATTATTATTATTGAGCGACAGAGCAGTGCATGCCATGAAAGTGACACTGGGGTAAAATATACGAAGCCCAATAGACCCAGGGTATACCAGGCACATGCATCACAACCATATGTGTGCGACAAGATGATCTCATATCAAGATAAAGAACGCATGACCTCGCAGATGAGGCCCAGTTAGAATTTTCTTCAGGTCGGGTCGCCCATCCCGCTCAAAAGGTCCCTGAATAAGGTTTGTTTAAGGATGTATTATTATTGTTATTATTATTATTATTATTATTATTATTATTATTAATTTTTTTACTACTACTACTACTACTGCTGCTGCTGTTGCTGTTGTTGTTGTTATTATTAAGGCGGCGAGCTGACAGAATCGTTAGTACGCTAGGCAAAATGCTTAGCGGTATTTCGTCTGTCTTTATGTTACGAGTTCAAATTCCGCCGGGGTCTACTTTCCTTTTCATGCTTTCGTGGTCGATAAATTAAGTATTAGTTGAGTAATGGAGTTGATGTAGTAGTCTCACCCCCTCACTCGAAATGTCAGGCCTTGAGGCTATAGTAGAAAGGATTAATATTTTTGTTGTTGTTACTGTTGTTAAGGCGGCGAGGTGGCAGAAGATCTTGACCTGATACGGCTAAAAGGGCATTTCAGTAAAGAGAACCAGGTCGAGCACAGTCATACCGTAGGCTCCAGGAACAGATATTTACGAAGATTGCAGAGACTATTCGGCATGCACTCTCTTAGAGTCTTTGCTTTTTTGTTTGCGGGCTTTTGTCGAATTGTTTTTCTCACCTCCAGTGCAGTTCTGGTTGTGAGTTGCGTCTATCGTGAAAACAAACCCATTGATTTCATTTGGCATGAAAGAACTTCACCTGGCAAGTAGTTATAAGGACGTTTAGTGCATGGTGGACGTGGATAACAATTTTGAGAACAGAATTATTTTGAATTTCAAGCAGAGTTTTCCAGGGAGAAATTAAGTTAAATGTTGTTGTTCAGTTCTATATTTAAGAGATGAGGAATTATTTACATTATTTACATTTGACGGATATTCGTCCTCATAATAATAATAATAATAATAGTAACATCGATAGGAATGAGAACCCAGGTTCGAAATTTCCCCAAGACACCTGACAAAGGCTGGAGGGTATATCAGCCGAAACGTTGTGTTAGCAACAAACAAGATGAGGACGAATATCCGTCAAATGTAAATAATGTTGTTGTTGTTGTTGTTGGCACTCCGTCGCTTACGACATCGAGGGTTCCAGTTGATCCGATCAACGGAACAGCCTGCTCGTGAAATTAACGTGCAAGTGGCTGAGCACTCCACAGACACGTGTACCCTTAACGTAGTTCTCGGGGATATTCAGCGTGACAGTGTGACAAGGCTGACCCTTTGAATTACAGGCACAACAGAAACAGGAAGTAAGAGTGAGAGAAAGTTGTGGTGAAAGAGTACAGCAGGGTTAGCCACCATCCCCTGCCGGAGCTTCGTGGAGCTTTAGGTGTTTTCACTCAATAAACACTCACAACGCCCGATCTGGGAATCGAAACCGCGATCCTATGACCGCGAGTCCGCTGCCCTAACCAATGGGCCATTGCGCCTCCACTAGGTTAAATAACAAAGCTAAAAATAAAACATGTATTAATTTCTAGTATATTTAATGAAACGCCAGTGTTTCTGGTGTAATTCAGTACAGGTGTACTTCAATAGCTGTAGAAGGCTAGGAGAATAATTCTGCCTTCTATGTGTCACAGGATTCTAAGTTTCGATGCGGGCTTTCTAGGCCTTTTCTTGTTCTTAATTTCCTCTGCACAGTTATTTATGTTCATTATCTCTTTATATTCATTATCTCATTTTATTTATGAAGTTGCATTGCTGCTTGTATACCGAGTAATACGTCTAGATCATTTCTTTTGTAGTTCAGTTTGTAGTTCAGTTTGTAGGGTGGTTGTGGACAATGAAATATTTTTTTTTATTAATTAGTTTATTAATTATCATTATTGCTGCTATTATTGTTGTTATTTCATCATCACCACCACCACCACCGTTCTTCTTCTTCTTCTTCTTCTTCATCATCATTATTTTCTTCTTCTTCTTCTTCTTCTTCTTCTTCTTCTTCTTATTATTATTATTATTATTATTATTATTATTATTATTATTATTATTATTATTATTATTATTATTATTATTATTATTATTATCATCATTATCATTATATGTGCCATAAAAGTGACTAGGTTACGAAATGCATGTGGCTTTTTTAGAAAACCGGATAAAGTACACGGTACAAAAGCGCGGAGTGTTCCATTGAAATCAAATGAAACGAGATGTGATAGAATACAACGTATGAAAATTAGGCTAATGTCATCATACTATATTTTAGAGATCTCCGAAAGAAAGAGCACAGTTGTTCTTTTTCTAAAAGTAAAAACTAAACAAGCCAAGAAATTTTAAAACGTAATGCCATGACCTGTTTGCTTGATGAAAATAGCTTTTGAGAAACACATCACATGCTCCTTGACGAGATAATGTGCTATAGAGTTTAAATGTTTCGTTACAGTAGCTATTCTATTTAAAATACGCCTTAGCGATGAGACTGGGAGAGGTAAACGACACGGGGAAAGAGTGAGAAAGAGCGAGAGAGAAGAAGGGAGGGAGACTTAGGAAGAACTGAATCTCCATGAAGGATGTCAATGATATTTCCTTTTGATATATAGCATTTATTTTCATTTATTTTCTGCTTGTTTCCATTTATCGTTAGATTGGGAGAGGCAATAATAAAAGAAAAATAAATCTAATACGTCAGTTAATAATGCTGATTTAATTATAAAATTTAATTGTTTTTAGAGCTGCTTCTAATAAATGACTGACGGCATACGTCATAAAATAGGGCGTCAATGCACGGGGGTTTTTATGTTAGTCGCCCTATCTGCAAGAGGCAACAGTCAAGTCTTCATCAAAGGACACTCAACTATCGAATGAAAAACGGCGTTAATAAACTATATATAAATCGCAGTGTTGCAAACAAACGTTCCTCAATCCAATTCTATTCTCTGTTTGCTATTTTGATGTGTTCGGGAAGTTCCGTCTTCTAAGTCAACCGCCGGAAAAGTGTCTGACTTGTGTATCCGATGTAACAGTTTGAATAGTGAAGTTTATAATTTCATGTCTAAAATAACATTTCTGTATTTCACTGATTAGTTGAAGTACATTTTATAGTTTGTTATTTTCTCAGTCTTCGTGATATATAATATTCTAAATGTATATGGTCTGGTATAATACATATTGTGCTTCGTTTTATATATATTCAATATCATATACACGCGTAGGGCGGTGACATGGTGGCTTCGTTAGCACACCAGCAAAAATGCTTAGCGGCGTTTCGTTCGTTTTGCGTTCTGAGCTCAAATTCCACCGAGGTCGACATTGACTTTCAACATTTTGGGGATGATGAAATAAGCACCAGCTGAATACTGGTTTCCATGAAATCGACTTATCCCCTCCCCTGAAATTGCGGCTTTGTGTCAATATTTGAACTCAATATTGTTTACATATATTTAATAACTTTCGCTATTCTAGTGCATTAACGAGCAGTTTAAATATTTAAAAGCTACAAATAAACAGTGGTTGCTAGAAATAACAGTCAAAACATTAAAATACGCACGAACAGTAAAAACAATGAAAAACATTAAAGCATTCGCGTGCTAATTAAATATTTAATAGCTATGAACAGACCAACAGGTGTTGCTAGAAATAACAGTCGAAACATTGCTTAAAGCAGACATTTATTAGTTTTAAAAAAATTCAAGAACGAAAGTTTGTAATACACTCTAAGATTTATAGGATAAATTATCTTTCTATTTCCTTCCCCACATAAATTCACAGAGATAAGAGTCAATCATGGAACGGTCGAATTCCTTCTGATATGAGAACAAACAATTATAGGACTCGCGGTGGTTACATTCCTTAAGCACATGCGCAGCATCTTTGGTTACTATGGAAACAGAATTCTCCGCAATCAGCTATGGATCACGTGGTACTTTCTTGCTTTGGTTACTATGGAAACAGAGTTTTTCGCCACGGTGATGCGTAAAATACTCGCTTCTGTTTGGCTAAAATATCTAAATTTTGCAAATTCTAAAGGTTAATAATGTTTTATTTATGGATTTATAGGGAAAATGAATTTCATTTTTATAAGTAGTATACAAAACTTAATCCATATACCAAATTTGAAAACAAAATTGTAAACAACCTTTCTCCTGCTCAATGACTCGCTACTTGTTGGATTCTTTCTGAAAGTTCAACCTCTTGAGATCAATATAAACTTCATCGTCATCTTTCGTTATCTACGGTCCCATGTTTAATTCCTATTATATATGCAACACGGAAACAGGAAAACCAGCCCAATGAGTCTACATGGTAAGGGAAGGATCTTAAGGCAAAATTGTTATCGCACCGGAAAAAATGCTTACCGCCTTTTTTTTTCCGACTTTGTTATGAGTTCAAGGCCGCCTGGGACCGATGTTTTCTTTTATCGTTTCCAGATTGTAAAACAAATACCAGTACAATACTGGGATCAATGTAATCGGCTTAACCTTCCCCCTAAATTACCGGTCCTGTGCCAAAATTTGCAACCAACATTTCTCGTTTGGTGAGAAATTAAAGCAAAAATTCAAAAAATGTATTATCTCGTAGAACAAGCTTGAATCAGCATGTAGCTTTTATTTTTTTTCTCTCTTTTCAAACTTGTTTATATATTATAGAATATTTCCAGATAAAAAGTCATAGAAAAATCACCAAAATATTGTATGATGTTGAACGTATATAGGAATTGTGTTTAGAAAAGATAGAAAGTAAGTGGAGATGAAGAAAAACACCGCTGATAAAATGGTTGCATGTTTTACAATTAGTAAAAAAGAGATTTACTATTGCAGTGGAAGGAAATTCTCGGTGAAACGTTTCAGCAGTGTGGAATAAGATGAAAACATCATCATCATCATCATCCTCATCATCATCATCAGCAGCACCACCACCACAAACACACCACCATCACCATCCCTACACCACCACCACCAACAACAACATTATCATCATCATCGTCTTCTTCTTTTGTTATTGTTGTTCTCCGTCTTCTTTCCTTCCTCTTTTCTTCTTCGTTGCTGTCGTTGCAGCTGCTACTGCTGTTGTTGTTCTTTTTCTTCTTCTTCTATTCTTATCTTCTTCTTCTTTTACTCCTTTTTCCTCTTCGTCTTTTCTTTGTTGTTTTTCTTCTTCTTCTTCTTCTTCTTCTTCTTCTTCTTCTTCTTCTTCTTCTTCTTCTTCTTCTTCTTCTTCTTCTTCTTCTTCTTCTTCTTCGCCTCCTCCTCCTTGTTCTACTTCAGCCTTGGATCATGAGTATATTTGCAGCACACATTCGAACGTAGCGTAATTGCTCTCATCGTATGTAATATTACTATAAATTCACGATCTGCTTCGTTTTGTACTAATTTGGATATCAGCTTTAGTTTCCTCTTTATTTCTTTCGTCTTCCTTTAATCCACATAAAAAATATTCCGTTTTTGTTTGTTTGAATGACATGGACTACGTGAAGCCAACATCAGCTGCAAATATACTAAATTTGCTACGCCTATATCGCCAAAAGACATCGATATTATCGGCCACCAGATAAAATGTTTGACCTGAACTTATTATATGACCACTTGAATAATGAATAGTAAAAGTAGACTCTAGCGGGAACTAAAAAACTGATACTGACTACTAAACAGAGGAGGAGATGATGACATTTGAGGCTCTAAGTTGTCTTTTGAGATACGAGCAAGAATATCAGACAAATCGAACATAAATCACACCATATCATCATTATAATGAAAGGAAAATAACGTTGGATAAGGCAATACTTGATGTATTCCCCGGCAAATATATATATATATATATATATGTATATATATATATATATATATATAATTATAATGATACTAGTTCATTGCTCCAAATACAAGATTTTTAGACATTGATTTGCTGAACAAAACGTGAGCTCAAGTTAAGCTCGCACACACATGCACACATATATATGTATGTATATATGCGTGTGAGTGTTTGTCTCAGAGAGAGAGAGAGAGAGAGAGAGAAAGAAAGAGAGAGAATGCATGTGTACGTGCATATGTGTGTGTGTGGGTGTCGAGGTAGGTATGTACATAGATAGACGAAGATATCGATAAATACATAAACCGATAGATAGGACCATGTTGCTGCTACTGCTAATAATGATTTATTCAGCTTGTCAGTAGAAAAAAAAAAGAAGAAAAAACAGCAACGACAACGACAGTAACAATAATAATAATAATGAACTGAATTTATTAACCCCGTAAGAATAAAGGGTAAAGTCGACCTCTGCGGAATTTGAACTCAGTACGTAGCGACAGATAAAATACCGCTAAGTATTTCGTCATAATGGTTTCTTTTATTTTCCACCAGGGCGACGAATGTGGAAGAGAATACAAAGACAGACATCAAGCGTTAAGGTTTATATATATATATATATATATATATATATATATATATATATATATATATATATATATATATATATGTATATACTAGCCATGAAGCCGCCCTTCGGCATAGTTCCTGGAGAGGGCACCTATGAAGCATTCGGCCCCATGTCCAGCTTTGCCGATAGACATACTGCAAGTTTCTAGTTTCTCAAAATTTGCTAAGCACCGATGCTGGTCATAGTTTAATCAATAGGCGTAAGTGCGAGGTAATTGTAGTAAAATTAGAGGGACCAGTGGGACCCCATTTGAGCGGCCCTTCAGAAATTGCTTCTCGTTACGATACCCCCTGGGAGTTGGGAGTTCATGATATGAAATTCATTGTCATTGCTCTGATTTGGTCGACACTGCCATATCTCTAGTTTAAAATGCAGTAAAAATAGGGAGTCAGTGGGCTCCAATTAGGCGGCCCTGAAAAAATAGACGCTCTTAAGGGGTGTATTTAGGGGAGCTGTTGGTTTGAGCATCATTGTTCTTGCTCCAACGGTCTGGGAGCAGTTAACGAACATAAAAACGTAACGGACAGAGAAACATCATTATATAAATGTATGGAAAGTATACACAGTAAACAATACAAACTATAATGCTGCTGCTACAACTGATGATGATGATGTATATGTGTGTTGTGAGTATGTAAGCATTTGTGTTTGTGCATGTGTGTACTTTTGTGTGACTAGCTTGATATGGTTTGTGTTTTCTCACAGTCTAAAGATTATGCAAATGTTATGAAATAACCACAGAATGACTCAGGTGCCAACTTTACGCATGTAACATATTGTCGACAGTAATATATTCAGAAATTATGGTAAATCAACAAGATATTATTCCCGAAAACAACCACGAAGAGGCGTGATATATTCAGCTGATTAGTCTCAAATGACGACAATATGTCTCTGAAACAAATGAAGAATATGTTTAAGGATAATATCTAAAATTGTACAGATTCATGAAATTTGAAAATAAACAGTATGCCTTAGAAATGATAAAAAGATCAACCAAAATATTTCCAAAATCTAAGGACTTCTAAATTAAAATAAGACGGCACACTACAAGGCAGTGCACATGTATTATGAAGAGCACATTGGTACAACATAACAAACAAGAATTTGCAGCAAAACTGAATGACAGTTTTGTCAGACGTGGCATCAGACCATGATATAGCTTGTTTGACATTGCGTTTTTATCCTTCTTTTCCGTTCTATATTGACATGCGCATTGCGTTTTAATACTTCTCTTCATTCTTACGAATTTAGTGTGCAAGTGCTCATTGCGTGTTCTTTCTTTTTCCTCACGAAGAGCATTCGTGAGGAGCGATTCGCACTCTGGTGTTTGTGAAAAGAAGAGCCGCAAAGTAGTATAGGTGACCACACGGCAGAAATTCATTTGGTCTTGTGTGCAGTTGATGATTCCAACAAAAATATACGAGAAAGAAACTTAAGACAACTATAACATAATTTGCACCTTTCAATCACCATCATCATCCTTGTCATCATCATTGTAGTCCCCTTCGTCTTACTTGTCATCGTCACTACCACCAAACTACCCCCACTACTGCACGCACCATCTTAATCATCATCACCACCACCAAAGACATCGTAGCAACGCATTCGTCAGCATTAAGTGCTGTACTATCACAATTGCATACACGAAGTCAAGTTTTATCAGATTAAATTATTGTTAATTTTGTTGTTTAGAAAACGTGAAATAAATATTATCGAGTAGAACTACGCAAAGATATTCCATCGCAAATTATTGAGACCTTGTGTGGCATGTGCTATAATAGAATCTGTTTTCAAGGAGACTTGGCAGTTATTTCTAGCAGAGCAGGGAAGCACTTAGTATGCTTCGTTATCGCCAAAGAGTTCTCTGGAAGCGTTTTACGTGGGAATTAGCAATCAATAACCTTCGTTAAATTATTTACGTCTTTATATTCTAACCATGAAATGCACACACGACACAACATATACATGATACATATACTAAGAAAGAGGGGGAGAAAGAGAGAGAAAGGTAGAGAAAGAGACATATAGATAGATAGATAGATAGATAGGCAGGCATACAGAGATAGATAGATAGGCAGGCAGACAGAGACAGATAGATAGATAGACAGGCAGATAAAGACAGATAGATAGATAGACAGACAGAGATAGATAGATAGACAGACAGAGACAGATAGACAGACAGACAGACAGACAGACAGACAGACAGACAGACAGACAGACAGACAGACAGACAGATAGATAGATAGATAGATAGATAGATAGATAGATGAGTGTTTTATTTCTGTTCTTTCTAACGGAAGTGTTTATATGTATCGCACGTAAACCTACAGATATAGAAAATACATACGTTAAATGCTGAACAGGAAACACATAACTATATTAGATTTACGAGGACAGAGATACGGTATTTCAAAATTAACATGAATTTCGTTATGCGTTTAGACTCTGAGTTGTGCAAAAGCTTACAAGAACGTAACTATATGCAAAACGCATTGGCACTCACGTTATGAAATGCAAATATAATGAAGCAACATTAAAGGTTGTGCCCTTCTCTCAAATTATATATTCTATAATTTTAAATTTATATTCCTGTGTAAAAATTCAGTGTTGTTTGATAAAGTTTCACTATCATTTCATTTCTTAAACCTTGTATATATGGTGATGGATGCGTGCCGTGAAAAGCCATATCCACGCATAGGTTAGGATAATCAGAACAACGAGGCTGAATGCAAAAACGGCTGCCGTCTAACAAGATTAGGCAGTCATGATGATGATGATGATGATGGTGATGGTGATGGTGATGATGATGATGATCATCATCATCTCCGTTGTCGTCGTGGTTGTCGTCATCATTATGTATATATACAAGTAAACACATAATTATATTTGTGTTCGTGAGTGCCAGTGTATATATATATATATATACATATATACATATATATGTAAATCTCTCTCTCTCTCTCTCTCTCTCTCTCTCTCTCTCTCTCTTTATAAATATATATATATATATATATATATATATATATATATATATATACACACACATATACATATGTATATATATATGTGTGTGTACATATAATATGTGATCAAATATGTCCGAACATCTCACGAAATGTGTGTTTACCACAGAGGATAACACAATAGATTACAGGGGCGCCACAGTACTTCCTTTTACCACGCAAAACACATAGTCAGCGATCTCACTAGCAGACAAACGGCGCTAGGAAGCAGAATGGGACGCTCTACGGAACTAACGGACTTTCAACGTGGTCAGGTGGTCGGGTGCCACATGTCTAACAAGCCTGTGCACGAGATTTCCACCCTCCTGAACATTCCTAGATCCCACCGTTTCCGATGTACTAGTGAAGTGATAACGTGAAGGGATGTGTACAAACCTAAATTATTTGGGTCGATCTCACATGTCAACCATCGTGTACTGAAAAAGCTCGTACAGCTTAATAGTCTATCACCCCTACACACACACACACGCTCGCACACGCAAACTTATACACACACATATATGAATGGAGGTGATGGTATGGCATTACGTCATTACATTTATTCTTTCATTACAAATCCTTCAAAAATAAAAGTCTATAAATAGTTATTAATATTTCTGTTACTTTAGGGCAATGAGCTGTCAGAGATGTTAACACACCGGACATAATGCTTTGTTGCATGTCGTCCGTGCTTACATTTTGAGTTCAAATTCCGCTGAACTAGACTTTGCCTTTCAACCTTTCGGGGTCAATAAATTATTACCAGTTGATGACAAGGACCGATGTAATCGTTTTACTTCGCTTCTAAGTCTTTTATCTTCTGCATTCAAATTCCACCGAGGTAGCTCTCTCGCATCTGCTAGCCTTGTGCCAAAATTGAAACCAATTGAACTGTCCATTATATGGATGGTGTTTTGGACTATATATTGTTGAAACGATCGTAACGAATGAATCAATACAATTCGATTAGCTCTATTCTGGTGCTTACTTTATTATTCTTCACCAAAATTATCTCTGGAATTTTGATTTTTATGCAGATAACATCTACCCTGGGAGGTGGTATCCACAGCAGGGCTGATAAAAGAAATCTTCTTCGTATTTTTTGCTTTCTTGTTGTTTCAGTCATGGGACTGCAATCACACTGGGGCTGCCAATTTGAAGGATCTAGTAGAA
Organism: Octopus bimaculoides; assembly: GCF_046866305.1. Lineage (NCBI taxonomy): Eukaryota > Metazoa > Mollusca > Cephalopoda > Octopoda > Octopodidae > Octopus > Octopus bimaculoides. Next base: position 16,754,092 of record NC_142946.1, on the reverse strand, counting down.
GGAATTCAAGACCCAGTTTTTGCCTTTAAACCCGGTATTTATTATATCGGTCAATTTTACCGAAATGCTATATTACAGAGACGTAAACAAACCAACTGCTGTTGTCAAACGATGGCGGGAACTAACACAAAACAAAAACAAAATAAACTCACACACACAAACACAAACACACGCACATACATACACTCTTTCACACACACACACACACACACACATGCTATTTTACGGAGAGGTAAACAAATCAAATGCAGTTGTTAAGTGATGGTGGATGACTAACACAAAACAAACAATATAAACTCACACACCCACACCCACACACACATCGTAATGGCTAAGTTGTTGACATTATGAAAGAATATGCTTATATGTGTAGTGTCCATATTTGTAAGCTTTCTGGAGCTTTTGCCTTCCCATTATCGATTTCTCATTGATTGTGTCATTTTTTAAATCTTTAATGTCTTTCTGCAACATACAACATCCGTTCCTTTGTCCCACTACACATTCTTGCACTTCCATCAATATGGCTCCTCCTCTTCCTCATCCTTCTCTTTCTTATTCCTCTTCTTCTCTTCTCTGCTACTCATTATCTTCGTCTTCTCTTTCTTCTTCTTCTTCTTCTTCTTCTTCTTCTTCTTCTTCTTCTTCTTCTTCTTCTTTTTCTTCTTCTTCTTCTTCTTCTTCTTCTTCTTCTTCTTCTCCTTATCTTCGTCTTCTCTTTCTTCTTCTTCTTCTTCTTCTTCTTCTTCAACATCTATATCTTCATCAATATCATCATCGTCTTCTTACTACTACTACTACTACTACTACTACTACTACTACTACTGCAGCTGCTACTACTACTACTGCTGCTGCTGCTACTACTACTACCACTACTACTGCTGCTGCTACTACTACTACTACTACTGCTGCTGCTGCTGCTGCAACTACTACTACTACTACTACTACTACTACTACTACTACTACAGCATCCCCCTCTTTCCTTTCTATTTTCTCCCTGCAAAGGTTCCTTTTCTATCTTTGTTTCGATTTTCAATATTATAATGGCTTCGACGTTAATGTAGATATAGCATAACTTAAAAATTATATGACTCCGAATGCATAATTGATGTTACTGGGAAAGTAATAATACCTTTGCGATCTAGGCTGCAATTTTTCATCGTTCGCCAACAACATTTCAGCTTATTCCTTATAGTAAGTAGCAAGAAATATTTCTTATTTTATGCCTTTATTTTATAGCCTTTGTCCAGAATATAGTAGCTAAAATAGGCTCAAAATCACCAAATTTATGGGAGAAAACAGCATGTTAAATTGAGCTTATCATTTGATTCGTATTTTATTGTGGATTTTGAAAACGTGAATGGCAGTATCGAAAGTCGTGAATTTGAAAACCAGAAGTTAAATGATTGCAGTTGAATTATGTTACGCTTTGCTACAGGATGAAACTGCACTTGAACTGCAAATGTATTGCTGTTTAACGTGGTTAAAATATGTAAAGAGCAATTCTTTTGAAGGAATTTGATAGAACGAAGCACTTTGGAAGCCCGGTATACCTATGCACATATGTGTATGGTGTATGTGTGTGTTTGTGTGTATAATAATAATAATAATAAATAAATAATAATAATATTGTACATGTTGCGCCTATAATAACTGGTGCATTGCAAACTGTAGGCTAAGATATAGAAAAATGGTTCAAGGAGATTGGAATAGAATGTCCTGTAGAGCTTCAACAGAAAGTGTGCCCCTTAGCGACAGGAAAGAATATCAGAAGTGTCTTAAGCACTTGAACGGCAACTGAAACATTATGGTTACCTAAGATTGCAGATATTAACACCCTCCCCACATAAATTTTGCCGGGAAAAAGAACGAACCTGAGGGAAATCAATGATAATAATAATAATGCTACTAATAATAATACTAAAACATTGTTATTATTATTATTATTATTATTATTATTATTATTATTATTATTATTATTATTATTATTATTATTATTATTGTTGTTGTTGTTGTTGTTGTTGTTATTGTTGTTGTTGTTCAACATTTGGTCGTTTCAGTGAAATTTCTACTACATCATCGTCTATCTCTCCGTCTTGATGGGTGTATGTGCAGTATTGTGTGCTATTTTTTGTTGTTGGGAGTTTGCAAACTCTTCTTGCTATTATATTGCGTCAGTTTCTTTCCTTTATATATATATATATATATATATATATATATATATATTGTTTTTTTTTTGTGGTGCAGTCTTTTGTTGTATTAGCGTTTGTGTTGTGTGTGTAATGCGTTGGTTACGGCTTGCTGGTGGAAGTTAATTTCATTGGATAATTGCTGTATCGAGTATGTCTTGTGTTTGTGTATTAGTTTGTTTAGGTTGTATTATTGAATTGATAGTGTCTGGCATAGGAAATCAGCCGTTTCTAGCAGGGCCATTTTGGGGGGATAGCGTGTAGTGAGTGTTTCTTATGGTTTCTTACAGGCACTAGGCTAAATAATAATAATAATTGTAACTATGGGAGGGGAGACACATGACCTTGAATTTTGAGGGAGTGGGTTTAGTTGATATCATCGACTGCTGTACTTGATTGGTATTTTGTTTTATCAACCAAGCAGGGAGGGAAGACAAAACTGACTTCGACAGGATTGGAACATTGCGTGAAAAGAGCCCGAACACGTGACGCAAAATATTATTTGGGGTTCTAATACCTCAGCCTATTCACCACCAGCTATTTTCTATATGACTTTTTACTGGACGATGTTCATTATGTTAACCGTTGTCGTTATTCTCATCTCTGAATATAACATATATAATATATATTACAAAAATCAAGAAATTAAACTCGACCTCGCCACATTCTGTTATATTCTGTTTTCTCAGTAATATTTGAACCATAGGAAATCAACATTACAGAATTATACACTTGTAATCTTCCTTTTCATATCTCATGTTTTAGCTTCGCATGGAAAATTAACAAATCAGCGTCTTTGCTAATAGAAATGACATTAATACGTAAATCTGTTACTCAGGATCGATATATAAAGAAGCTTTATTGATTTCGAATGTCATTTTAAATCAAATGCATTCTTTAACATTGATTCATTATGGATTTTTCTATACAGTGTCAAAAGATATTTACATATTTAAGGATTTAATATTACAATAATTGTCTCTGGTTCTAAGATTTGCACCTAATTATCTTCTTTTGCTATTTATACCATCAACGGCTTCTACTGAAATCACGTTATTGCAAATTTAGCTTAAAATGCTTTTGTTTCTTTTCGATGCTGGCTACTTTGATTCGCACGTATCCGTTCACCAGACATGATCTTTATTCATGAAGCTAAGATCATTAGAATATAAAATCCTACACGAATTTCTCAGTTTTCTTTTCAGCTTTGATAAGAGCTTATGGATAAGTAATGTGTCAAATCATTTTACAAAGTTGTATCAAGTTTCGTTTCTTATGCTACCTAAACCATCAGTGATCAATAAAGTAACCATCTTGTTCTCGTTATTCCAAACAGACAGCAATATGTTGACAACATATCATTGATTTCACTTTTAGCAATATATGACATTAAGCGCAGATAAGATCCGAAGCTAAAATCTGGTGGTTATAATATATCAATTTCTACTAGCAGAGAGATGCATTATTCTATTAAAATAACTCCGTTGACAATGACATCAAAGAATCACTGAATTTGTGTGTGACAATAATAACAGAGCTGCAAACTCTTTCTCTACATTCAGCTTATTGCTGAGAGGTATGTGTAATGAATATATGTTAAAATATTATTCCTTTACCACAGAGCCATATCATGCTCAAAATACATACACATATGACAATTGCGTACCAGCTTACACAATGTAATAATTACATAGAGAATACAAACAATATGGCAATCAGCCAGGCTTTTATAGCAACTTGCAAATATAAGAAAATCTCATGTGCCATTCACGCCTGTTTTGATATCTACAGTTAAATGGCCACCAAAGATGAAATCAATATGTACTAAACATATGCACCCTATTATCACCAACCTAATTGCAATGGAATTTCCATCGTACGCCTGATCGAAGATAAATAATACATCTCTTATTCAGATGGAATTTTTATTAGTCTAGCTTCAAAGAATACTCCAAACTAAATAAATTGCAACTGAAACAGGCCTACTCTTATGTCAACAATACATACATACATCCATACATATATATATATATATATATATATATATATATATATATACGCACATATATTTGTTTGTTTACTTCTTTGTGTTTGCATGCGTGATAAGCTTGAGAACTGCATATTTGCAGTTTAATGCAAAGAACATGTTAAAATCAACACCGAATAACTGATTGGATGATAGAACCTTCCCTAATGATTACCTACTGCCATGATATATGTGTAAACATGTTTACATTGTATATATGCGTGTGGGCGCGCGCGTGTGTGTTTAAGTTTATCTGTGTGTTTGTGCGTGTGTGTATGCTATACAAAGCATATTTGGGAGTAAAGTCACTACAATATAAAATACTTTCTGAGTTTATTTAATCAAGCATAAATATTATATAATTTTAGGGATTTATGCAACATCTATAATTATTCTTTTCTTTCAAAGTTCTTATTCATGTAATCAGTAAATGAATTTTGCTCTTTTTGTTTCGAAATTCAAACTATATTTTCAGAACACTGAACGTCGTAAAATTCATACATTTATTTTATTTCTTGTGTTAGACTTTGAACTGCCTGGACATGGCTTTCAATTGATTTTTTTAAAATTCTGTCAAGCCATATATAATTATCTCTGTATGTGTAATTGTGTGTGTGTGCTTATGTATTTGTATTCATATGGGTATATGTACATACGTATATGTAATTATGAACGTACATACACATGCATGTGTCTGTATATATATATATATATATATATATATATACATATGTATGTATGTATATTCAGACAGTGAGAGTATGTGTGAGAGAGTGAGAAGGGGAGATTGACATTGCAGACAAGTGAGCATTTGGCACAAACACAAGAAAACGTACTTAAATTGGAACGACCGCAATATATAAAAGCAATTCAGATATGTATATGAATAAATGAAGAAAGCATTAAAACTGTGTGGAGCAAGAGAGGAAGTGTTAGAAATTTGTAATCGCTAAGACGGTCTTAATCTCTGAAATGGTAAGACGAAGAACACTAAAATGGCATTAGACAGAGTAGTTGTAATAACAATATAAATCAAAACACCGATTTACATGCTCTAAATGAACTAAGCAGTTTATAATGCACAGACGCAAACAAAATATAGGTTCGATTATTAAAGAAGCACACTAATTAATAACAGAAACTGTTGTAATTATCAGACAATATTTGTTGTTAAGGCAGATATAAATCCAAAAATAAGGCATGAATTTTTATGTTTTAATCCGCTAAGGCGGTGAGCTGGCAAATTCGTTGGCATGCCGGGTAAATTGCTGAGCGGTATTTCATCAGATTTTATTTTCCCGTTTTGCATTTAAATTCTGCCGATGTCGACTTTTCCTGTCATCATTTCGGGGTCGGGGGGAGGGATAAAATAAGTACCAGTTATGCACTGGGTCCGATGTAATCGATTTGCTCTCTCCCTCAAAATCGCTGGCCTTGCGCCAGAATTTGAAAGCAATAGTTTAACCCTCTCATTAATAATTTGCAGTTACTCTATTTCATGTAGAAGATAAATGAATTTTGAAATCTAACCAGAAAGACTACACCAATATAGTTGTTTCAAATTGTGATATAATGGTAGAAATTACTTTTGGAGGGGTCTAATATATCACAGAAAACCTTGAATATAAATATATGGGCTTTGCGATTGTGAGAACTATATTATTTAAAACTTTAAATCTATTACAAAATATCTACTGTAGAAACATTAAAAAATAACTATTTAAGGAAGAACAAACGACACTTGAAATAAAGAAAACAAGGAGTTTTTGATTTCAAGGAAACTAACATATTAAAAAAAAATATAGCCTAAATTGGCAGTTGCGAAAAGTAGGGCGAAACAATAGAAAATATTCGGTAACTCAAAATAGGCTGCTAATATGCCATGTTAAAACTATTTAAAAGAAAAGCCCCTACGCAACCCATATTTTAAAAGAAGACTGAATAATATCGAAGTTAAGAATTTTTTTTTTTCCAGTGTTGTAATAAGACTTCCAGTCAGTAGCACATAAACGTTAAGTAATTACAGAAAATGCAGAAAAGGGATAAAAGAAATTATCCATGCGTGACTATCCAGACATACGCTATGGATAATGCATCTATAGACATGATTATATTGTGGCTGTCATACACTAGTAGTTATATCAGTACTAAGACGATCAGAAGGAGATGCTATAAAGGTTTCGGAAGTACGAGAACTGGACCATTCAAAAGAATATTGGAATTCTGTAAGAGTAGTGATTTCAAGTAATCGATTGGATATTATTGCCTCTGATACACAGAAGAGGAAACGCCTCCTAATCGAAGTACATACCTTAAAAGATATGTAAACTCTCAGAAAATGCATCAATGACAAATTTTATATATATATATAGCGCCTTCATCTACTCTAATAGATTCTTCAGAATCTATTATATGATTTATAAAAGCATGTGACATATAAATAAAAATCTGTAAATGTACAATCATCCAGATCTCTGAGTACGTTATTATTTTTTCTAATACACACACACACACACACACACACACACACACACAAAATCAAACATATATATACACTTCTGGAAATAAGAAATAAATGACAAAGGAATATACGATTATATTATGAATTCATTAGCTTCTATTTGTTTCCACTATAAGACGAGGCGGACTCATACCTGAGTAACACCTTATCGTGTCATCAGAATTACAAATAGTTAGTTAAATTTATTTCGAGATGAACAGATTACAAGGAGTAAAAAGGAAAACAGAAAAAAACCCATACATTTTTCTTGCATTAAGAAGATAAAAAAAAATTGAGAACATCGCTAAAACGTCCGTCCATTGTGGTATCAGGCGCAGCATGCATATTACAGGGTTTTGTTTTGGTACAATAGAAAAACTGTAAATGTAGCTCTGCATATAACGAACACACACGGATCTGCACTCGCTAATAGTGTAAACGAGTAAATGAAACGATGATGATGATGATGATGATGCTGACGACCACGACGACGCTGATGACGGCATTGAGAGCGAGGATTTGTGGTAGTGAAGAAAAGTAGGAGGAGTAGGAGAAAGAGAAAGTGAAGAGAAAAAGACCAAGAATTATGCATTCTGAAACTTCTCCACAATATACGCGCATTAGTGTTCATAGAATAGACTTTTCGCCGTGTAAAATAGAAGAGCATGCATTTCTATGTTCCGCTATATAAATAGCTTGGAATATTAATAATTATTTTAAATTTTACCAGTAATTTGGACAGTAATTTTAGAGAAAATTGGAGTTGTGGTCCAATTCTCTGTCTGGTATATTATTTTGATTGAGCCCGACAAGTTGATACCGATGGACTTAGAGAGTAAAGTATTGCTAGAAATGCTACTGGATGTACTCGTATTCAATAATGGAGCTTGCAAGAAAACATCATATGTCAAATTTTCTTTAATGCAGCTGTGTTATATTATCGAATATTACATATATTTATTTAGACTATCAATATAACTATAGTTAAATAATAATAATAATAATAATAATAATAATAATTATTATTATTATTATTATTATTATTATTATTATTACCCTTTTTCTTCTTCTTATTCTTCTTCTTCTTATTATTATAGTTAATCCGGCGAGCTGGCACAACCGTTAGCCCGCTGGGCGAAACGCTTAGCTATATTTCATTCTGCAGTTCTGAGTTCAAATTCTGCCGAGGTCGACTTTGTCTTTCATCTCTTCTGGATCGATAAATTAACTACCAGTTAGGTACTGAAGTTGACCTAATCGACTGCCTCCTCCCACAAAATTTCCGGTTTTGTGCTTATAGTAGAAGGAATAATAATAATAATAATTATTATTATTATTATTATAATTAAGGCAGCGAGCTGGCAGAAACGTTAGCACGCCGGGCGAAATGCTTAGCATTATTTCGTCTATCTTTACGTTCTGAGTTCAAATTCCACCGAGGTCGACTTTGCTTTTCAACCTTTCGAGGTCGATAAATTAAGTACCAGTTGCGATCTGGGGTCGACCTAATCGACGCGTTAACAATTTTGCGAGCTCGCCAGCTTCTCAGAGTGCAAGCAAGAGTACTAGTAGTTCATTTTTATGCTTTAGCAAACGACTAGGAATTTTAGGGAGATTAAGATTATCGACTATAACGATCCCAGTTCTTTACTGGGTCTTAGTTTTATCGACACGGAAAGGATAAATTTTAAAATTACCCTCGGTGTGATTTGAACTCAGATCGTAAAGAGCGGTGAAAATATTGATAAGCATTTTTTTTTTTCGACGCGATAACAATACAATCAGCTCAATGCATTTACAAACGATAAAAATGATAATAACAATAGCAGCGTGGAAGTTGTTTATAAACAATTTAATAATACACAAAAATCAGATTAACTTCAACATTTAAATTTAATTTGTGTCAAAATATTTCCGTCGATTTGAAACCGCCACCTGTTCTCTGGCAAATCACTATAATGATAAATATTTTTACTATAGTTACAAGATTCCAAATTTTGGAGGAGGCTGTTACCTAGTTACATCGATGCTAATGCTCAACTGGTACTTATTATATTGACCTCCAAAGAATGAAAGGCAACGTCGACTTCGGTGAGATTTGAGCTGAGAAGTAAGGTCAGAAGAACTGCCACTTTGTCCGACGCCCTAACGATTGTTTTCTAATCTAGGCACAATGCCCTAAATTTTGGGGGTGAGGGTTAGTCGATTAGATCAACCCCAGCTCGCAACTGGTACTTAATTTATCGACCTCGAAAGGTTGAAAAGCAAAGTCGACCTCGGCGGAATTTGAACTCAGAACGTAATGATAGACGAAATACTGCTAAGCATTTCGCCCGGCGTGCTAACGTTTCTGCCAGCTCGCTGCCTTAGAACAACAACAACAACAACAATAATAATAATAATAATAATAATAATTATTATTATTATTATTATTAGCACAAAACCAGAAATTTGGTGGGAGGAGGCAGTCGATTAGGTCGACTCCAGTACCTAACTAGTAGTTAATTTATCGATCCCGTAGAGATGAAAGACAAAGTCGACCTCGGTAGAATTTGAACTCAGAACTGCAGAATGAAATCTAGCTAAGCATTTCGCCCAGCGGGCTAACGATTGTGCCAGCTCGCCGGATTAAACTATAATAATAATAAGAAGAAGAATAAAAAGAAGAAAAAAAGTAATAATAATAATAATTATTAATATTATTATTATTATTATTATTATTATTATTTAACTATAGTTATATTGATAGTCTAAATAAATATATGTAATATTCGATAATATAACACAGCTGCATTAAAGAAAATTTGACATATGATGTTTTCTTGCAAGCTCTATTATTGAATACGAGTACGTTTTCTCAAAAGATTAAAATTTTGGCACGTAAATTTTTGCTATCTTTATCTGATATTTTTAATATTTTTTAATTGATATCAAACTTGAAATTTCCCTCAGCAATACATTAAAATCTGTATTCTTTATTATTATTATTATTATGCTTATTTATTGCTTTCTAATATGAAGAGATGAAGAAATTAATTCATGAACCCATTCCAATCGATGACAAAGTCATAAAAAAAAGACCACATTAATTGATGACGTAAACTTTCAATTTTTTGTTTTTTAGTGTATTTTTTTTTCGTGTTCATGTAAACGGGCGTTTTACTAGAGGTAGTGGTTCATTAATCACAATGCCCGGTATTACCCACCGCGATCCATGATTAATCCTAACACGCCATTTCATGTTAGAAAAATAAATCGAAACCAGTTGCTAAATGATTTATGAGATATTGCATATAACAAAAATCACTATAATAAATAATTTGCATTTTTACTGTAATGTTCGTTTTATTTTTCTTGAATTTCTGATACTGTTCGCGTCGTATTTTGTTGCTGTTAAATATTTTTCCTTTTATAAAAGAGGAAGGAGAATTCAGCTAGATTTTGTGTAAAGTTTAATTAGTACGAATAGCAATCAAATAACAATAAAATAATATCAAATAACTTTATGAGTTCTTTAACGAATATGGGAGTTGGACCGTTTAACTATAGTTATCGAAAGCAGAGCCTCTTTAATAATATTCTATGATCATGATTATTCTAGATGAGAGAAGGCAGATGATTTATTCATAGTATTTAATTTAACTTTTTGGTCATTTTCTTTTATGATATTTGAAAATAAATTAGGTGGCATGGAATGAATTATTTCGTTTTCTAAGTTGTAGTTTTTCATGCTAAAACCATTTTCAGTTAATGCCATTTTTATCTGAAATATTTTTTCTATCATATTCACGAATATATATCATTTGAAACCTTGTTAGATTCTTTAATATTACACGATATACATAATTAATCAACCATGGAAACGCCCCAAACTTTTATTCCGCTATTCTTTCAAACACATTAAAAAAAAAATTTCATTGTTATTTCTTGTTCATCGACAATGAAATTCTTGCACTCTATATTGCACATATTGACATTAGTTTCTACTCTTAATATTTCTGCTACGTGCATTGAAGCATACAACAACCGCTGATACAGCAAAATATTTTCTGATTTAAAAAATACCCCATATCAAAGAGTATTTGAGAGAAGAGGAAGAGAGAGGAAGAGAGAGGAGGTGGAAGAGAGGTAGAGAAAGGGGTGGAAGAGATGGATAGAGGAGGAGAGAGAGGAAGAGTGGGAGAGAGAGGAAGAGAGGGAGAGAGAGATTAGTTGGGTTGTTTTGGCTTTTCTTTGAAGATTAGTTCTGTAATACTCCTTTTCCACGAACAACTGTGACATAACGTAGAGTATGTATTTTCACAGAAGAATAGGGATCACACAGAAAGAAATATATTGTTACTGAAGCAAACATGCATTAAATGTTCTTTACTCAATTTAATAGTTTCAGCATTTTTTTTTACCAAGGCAGGAGTAGTTCTTAGGTAGCAGTTCTTAGGGCTGTCATTGGCCCCTAGAGTGTACTTCTTTAACAATGACCTCCGCGCAGGGAGAGCCATATCGCCGAACTTCAGGGGATAACAGAACTGGGGGGTAGTGATTAGGACGTGGTTTAAGAGTTGAACATAACATGGCTGATAAATGGAGAAGAAACGGTGGATATAGGACTTTTGCTGTTCTTTGTTGTATTTATGTTTTCACCACTACTGCAGTTGTTTTGGTTCAATCTGATGCTGTGTTTTACAGAATTTCTCAAATTTTCATTTAATTGTCTTCACTACCTCTCATTAAACAATTGCTGAACATTGAGACAATTTGGGAAGCAATGTTATTGCATCATGTTATATGCAGCGCGTCTTGGCTCAACAAAGCATTCACAAGAAGTATCAATGACTTCGTCTAGTTTTTATGTTTTAAAGATATGGAATTCGGTCATCATAATGCCGTTATATATTTTTCGTAATAATATATTCTTCTGTGTATCTATTAGTACTTCTGATTTAGAAGAAACTTAGGTTCTACGTTTACTGTAGATAAACGTAGACGTCATAATTTATGTATGTTTCCTGTTTGTTTTGTTGAAGTTCTTTGTTCAAACGTAAACATGAGGGTTTATCATGGTTCTAAGTTCTAAGATAGTTATTTGCCTAGAAACACAAAAGATCACATGCTGTTTTATTTTTAATGAACATTTATTCCAAGATTTTTCATAGAATATTAACTATTTTAATTAGAAATCGTTTAGAACGTATTTATAATTAAAAAGAAGTT